>NC_135694.1:23677952-23981145 GCF_964276395.1 Gasterosteus aculeatus
TTCCCAAAATATTCTCATTAGCGGCTCATTCTCACAGTCACTGATGCTACACAGCAGAGCCAGATTGGGGTCAACTGAGGCGCAGCCACATGCTTATTGAATCACCTTAATTAATCATCACTTTTAAAGAATGTCGGCTACAGCGTAGACACTCACATGTTTAGAATACTTAACCCCCATTTTGAATTTGATTACATTTCAATTGACTCCGATATTGTACTTGATGGTGATATCAACTAATAATATTCTTCTTCTGAAATATAACACACCTCTCACTCAGCCTACACTGTAGCACACTTCATCCCTGACATGACACTGTGTGTTAATGTCACAATTACAGCACAATGAATGTGAGAATATTCAGCCGTCTCGCTGGATTGCTTTAAAAAAAATATATGTAAATGTGATTGTCATAGATGTGTTTTCATGCCTTGTATAGACATCTGACACCAAGTTGTTCAAGAAATAGCATTACAATAAGAAAATCGTACATAATTCCATGTCCTGAAACATTTATGTTGTGCTCTCTCCTTAGACGTGTCAGATGTAACGTGTGGATGATAATGACGCGTGTGTATGCGTGTGATGGGGTTTGTATTGCAGTGCCTACTGTGAGGTGGCGCAGTGTGCGCTCCGCAGCGGTCAGACGCCTCCTGAGCTCAAGTCTTTTAGCTCCCTGGCGGGCTTCCAGGCAGCTCCCCGAGACGCAGGACAGTGTTTTAGGCAAGGAGACCCAAACCCCCACCCTCCCCCCACCTCTACCAAACTCCCGCTTATGGCATGGCCGACTCCTCACACACACACACAACCACAAACTCAAGATCAGACCTGAGTCAGCAACTATCTGCGCAAATAACAGCAACACTTGAAAGTGCAGCATTCCTGTTTAAACTTTTAGCTATAACTTTTTAAAATGTCACCCTTCTGCTCCTCAGAGCAAAACTAAGACTTTGTAAACACTAGGGACCCAGGTATGTTTCAGAAGAAGCATTTTACCCACACAAACAGCAGCACTTTCATTCTGTAGCAAGTCCAGATAGAATACATACCACCTTTTTCTATTTGAGCTTAAAGAAAGGAGACATTTTTAACACAGCGTGTTCGCTTTCATCTCCACCCATCCAACAATGGCGAGGTGATATTCTATTCTCTTTATTCTTCTCTGTTTGCGCTCCACAGCATCACCACCAAGCTGGAGCGCGCTCTGGAGAAAGTGGCTCCTCTGCTGAGGGAGATATTTGTGGACTTTGCTCCCTTCCTGTCCAGGACGCTGCTGGGTAGCCATGGGCAGGAACTGCTCATAGAAGGTACAGGTGCTGTACACGGCTCCTTTTTTTCTCACTGGCGTCTCTCTGTGAAGTCTTCCCATTCACTGTCCCTCACCGCGGCCCTTGTGTATGAGAAAGGCTGTGAGAAAGTGAGCGGACGGGTGGGCGCGAGCCGCTGTGCGGTTCGGGTGAGAGTCCGCGAGCGGGTGAGTGAGTGGGCGAGTGTGGTTGAGCTTGGCTGCTTCACTCATCCGTCGAGCAGGTATGAAGTCAGTATTCACTGCTATTTTCAAAACAGCTAGCTGGACAACTGTTCTTGTACATCAGATTATGGTCAGTGTTAGTATTAATACTACTGCTATTATAGTACTGTACTACATGTGATACTTTGTCCCTCTGCCCACTCGCTTCCTGGTGTCCTGTTTTTGTGATCCACTGTCTCAATGTTGATCTCTTCCTCTCCTCTCCTCATCCCTCCCCCCGCTCTCCTTTCTCATGTTTCTCTCTGCTGTTTGTCCCGGTCTTCTCTGTGGCATGCTATTTTTATGAGCCCGACTACGATTACTGTACACGACAGCAGTAACCGCCGACACTTGAGTGTAATTCTTTGATGATATTTTCGGTGTCTGCGGAGGTGTGTGTGCGCGCAGGTGTGTGTCAGAGAAAAAGGAGGAGAGGCTCCTGACTGTGCTGTATGTCTCTGTGCTGCAGGTCTGGTGTGCATGAAGTCTAGCACGTCTGTGGTGGAGCTCGTGATGCTGCTGTGTTCTCAGGTTGGTTCCCCTTCCGCCTCTGCTCTCGGCCTCTGTGTTTACCGTCTTCACACGTATGATCCACTTTGCTCCTCAGCCGGAGCTTACCACCTATGTCTTTAGTGTATCTAGTTTTGAACCCATTCTGAAGAGCTTTTTTTCTTGTTTTTAGACCCATAACAACGGCTGAGTTGTTGTAGTTATTGACCATCCCTGTGAGGCAGTGCCCATGCAGCGCCGATGTTGTATAATATTGACTATTCATCGTCACACCATCGCTTCCCCTCACCTCAACAGCAAAGTCACAGGCATATTCTTCCATGTCACTCACATGCACATAAACCTTTCTGATCACAAAGGCTTCACCGCTTAATTATTATTTCTATGAGACTTCCATTCAAAGCCAGTATCTTTATATTCTGTGATAACACATAAGACAGGATGACAACAGAGAGGGACTTACCGCTGGTGCAGGCGCAGGTGACCGGCCTTTTTCTTTTACATTACATTACATTAAGTCGATCTTCCACCTATATTGTCTATTTCTTTGGCAGCCCCAAAGATCTTTTGCTTTGACCCCCCCCCCCCCCGAGTCCTTTCCTTTTTCTCTCCAACTCTACTACGACCGTCGTCTCCACTTCCTTCTCTCTTACTGCTACCACCTCGCACCAATTTAACAGAGTGTTTCGGTGGAAACTGCTTTCATCTTCTACCAGTGTCCACGCCGCCGCGTCCTCTCGCCGCTCCCTCTCTATTCCCCGCCCCTCCAATCTCCTGCCGGGCTGCTCGTCAGCATGTATAGTATTACCCCTGGCTCCGGCCTCGTCTCCCATTAGATGCCCAGGAGAGCCGAACCCCGGCCCAGATATCGATCCTGTGGATGAGGCGGCTGTAACCTGAGATCCCACATGTCCTTGATAGCCTTGAGAGCTGGTGGAGCTAATGGAGCGCTGATATTTTGAGGCTTTTAGCAACACTCTCGTCCTGCTCAGAAGTCTCCCCTCTAATATGCACAGACACATTAAACACTTTTGGACGGACGGGTGCGTTGGAAAGCTCTTAAGGGGTTTCTTATTCTTTGCAGTTTTGTACTAGCGAACCTTTTCAATAATGTTGGTACATACTGGTAATCTGTGTTTCCTCTTTTATTAATCAATTTTTTTTATAACTTTGATATTCACTGCCGCTTCTTACATGCCGCTAAGCTGATTAGCCTGTGACAATATTTACTGGGAAACCATAGACAAAGGGATTTTACTACACTGTTTAATCCCGCATAGTTTTGGGAACCATACACAATTTTCATTTGGCCATTGTGGACCATGTTGCAAAAGGATAAGCAGGATTTATTTTGTAGCAATGTTGAGTTCACAGGATTTTTGTGAGACGGTATAGTGAGTTGTCTGAATGTCAGCCTACAATGATGAATTCATTTTTAGTTTTCATCCATACGACACAGTTGTAACCCATAACATATTAGTCATCATTTCTCCTCTACTCTTAGGAGTGGCAAAACTCCATTCAAAAGAACGCTGGACTGGCTTTCATTGAGCTCATCAACGAGGGGAGGTAATGTGATTTACACGTGCTTAGCTACTGCAGGTATTGGCTGTGTTAGATCCCCAGTGATAAGCTTAGCAGGATAAGTGCACAGTACCACGTGAGTTCAGTAGGATGTCCAATTGTTACAATGAAATTTACTGTGCATTTAATTAGCTCACGTATAATCTTATAATCTTGCCTGTTTTACTTCAAACTGTATTGTACAAAATTTATTTTACAAAATATTTCTACTAATAAGCCTCAAGGAGCAGATGGAAACCCCTGTTGATTGTTTTGTAAATTGAGGTCTCTCTATTGCCTGTAATGTTTGTCGCTCTCTTCAATCCCTCACCAGACTTCTGTGCCACGCCATGAAGGATCATATTGTGCGTGTTGCCAATGAAGCAGAGTTCATCCTGAACAGACAGAGGGCAGAGGATGTACACAAACATGCTGAATTTGAGGTAACACGATATATAAGTGTCATATCATGATATTTCTCGTTAAGGCCTTCTGGTTGTAAGTCACATGACGTCTATAATGTGTAATGCTCATAGTCGTTTCGATTTTTACCTCCCACTCTGTTGCAGTCTAACTGTGCACAGTACGCTGCAGATCGGAGAGAGGAGGAGAAAATGTGCGATCACCTCATCAGCGCCGCCAAGCACAGAGATCATGTAACCGCTAACCAGCTGAAACAGAAAATCCTCAATATCCTGACCAATAAGCACGGAGCGTGGGGGACAATGTCACAGAGGTGAGGGGGACATGCGAGGAACTTCGTGTTGAATTGTCCCATGGGATGTTTTTAGATTCTGGTTCCTCAGGATCATTTGACAGCAGAAGTTACACCGGCTCACACACAGAGCTGTTCTTGCATGTGATTAGAAAATGAAATTAGTATGTGTAGTGATTATTAAGTCGGTACTATCCATCACTATAGCACATGACTGTAGATTATTGTTGTATTCACTCCATATATTCCTATAGCTAGTAGAGTAGCTTCACACTGTCAGGATATCGACCGGAGGACTCGAGCGCATACCAAGGTTTTTAACAAAAATGACTTTCAATAAATCAATAACATGCCAAGAAAACATCCAAGCACAAGTCAAGGTCACAGTGTAAATCAAGAATAACAAGCAAACCAACAACGAGATAAGGGACCCGCGTGGCTTAAATACTGGTGCAGGTGATTTGGACACGGGTGGGTGCACTCAGGGACGCGGCAGATTAAAAAAGGGGGAAAGCACACTAAGGGATGAAGTGAACTAAACCCAGTGACAGTGAGGCAAATGCAAAATAAAACAAGGACAAACCAACACCGTGACACACATCACAGATGCAGAAAATCGGATTTTTTAAAAAAGATAAAAGACTTTTAAAAAGGATGACATGCTTCGTGCGAGCAATGCTTCATGAAGCAATCAGGATTTATCTGATTATATTTCATTGTGCAGACATTTCTCTGTATGTGCATGTATCGACTTCAGCTCACTCACTGAATCCTGAAGCCGTTGCTTCCCGGTAGCTGTTCAGGACGCCTTATTTCGCCTACTCAGATGCAAATGAAATCAATGATTGCTTGCGATCCGTCACCAGACTTTGGGCCATGTGACTTCATTTGAGGGCATGTGACATGCAGCATCTGAAGCCTGTCTCCTCCACGTCACCGCTGATTGAGTAAATCGTTCAGCACAACGTTTATGCTGCTGATAAACACGTTTTGTGCTGGGATGAGAAAGAAAAGTTTAATTGCATCAGAAGTGCTCTGGCCTTGATTATATTTTTAACTTTTTAGCATGTTCTTCTAATTGAGAATTTGAATCCCAATTGCATCATTGCACCTTGCTTTTTATCTGTCTTTTTCATAATTCATCTATCAAACTTTCCATTGCCTTTCGGTTTCTACGACATTAGCTTCCTTTCTAACGGTGTTCGTCTCTCTCTATAACATTTTCTTTAATTGTAAGGAGACGCATAATTCTGGGCCTTTATACCTTTTATTACTTTGTTATTTAATTATGTAAATGATTGTATTGTTTTATTGTTTAGCTAATGTTCATCAACAATATCTGCATTCATGTGTGGATAATCCCGTTAATATTAGTTACCCGTTATCATTGTGAAGGTGTAAATTACACTGACAGGGAGCTGCAGTATCGGTCAATGTCGCAGCCTCTCAGGCTTAATTGCTGTCATGACCTCTGTGTGTGCGAGCTAATAATATAGACGACTTGCCTGAATATAAAATCACTGAGGCAAACTGAAGGCGTTAGCGGACAACCGAGTCCCAATTAAGAATGTTAACCGTACTCTGACGGACCACGTCGTTAAGTCCAGACACTTATAATCCGAAGCCATTAATAAACTGATCAGGTTATGTCTGCAGTCGGGTCGGCGATATTGGTCTGGTCATGTCATATAATTGAGCTCTATGTGGCGGCTGGACGTGACGAGGGAAAGACATGATCTGTTTGGAGACCATTAATAAGGGAAACAAACACGCACCTTTTTGATAAGAAACAACATCAGTCAAAATCACACACAATGTGTTGTGTTCTTCTTTAGTCGAAGGTAAAACAACACCGACGTGGTGGCTTACAGTGGGACACACGATGCTCGCCCCATTTACATTAATGAAACTGCCACCACTGGAAAATGATAACACTGTCATAATGAGTCTCTCGTAGTTCCTCTGTCAGAAAATATAATGGTGGCAAAATTCCATTATTGGATTTTTTTTAAGAAACCACTTATTTGTAGTTCGAGAGTTGTAAACATTTGCCAATCTCATCCTGATGTCAAAATTCCACCCTTCAACCCAATAACGTGGAACCTATCGATTGTAAAAATGAATTCAGTAGCAAATTGTCCCAGCACAGATTTCAAACGTAACTTGAGATAGATAGATAGATAGATACTTTATTGATCCCTCAAGAGGGAAATTTTGGTATCACAGCAGCATGTACAGGGAAGAAAATAGAATAAAAAGATACACATTATATACAATGTAATAAGAGAAATATTAAATTATTAAATAAAATAAAATAAAATAAACTGAAACAAAAGAATAACCTTCCAAAAGAGACAATAATAATAATTTGTAAAAGGAGAAGAGTAAAAGGAAAGAGCAGCAACATAACAGCAGTACAGGGTTGTTATTGTCATTATTTAGCCTGGGATGATTTATTTATATAAGTGTTATTGCACTGGGCAGGAATGATCTCCTGTATCGGTCCTTGTGACAGCGGAGCTGAAGGAGTCTGTTGGAGAACGTGCTCCGCTGTCCCTGTAGCAGGTGGTGGAGGGGGTGGTCAGGATTATCCAATATGGATAACAGTTTCTTCAGTGACCTCCCCTCCAACACATTTTCCAAGCTGTCCTGTTTGCAGCCAATGATGGAGCCGGCCTTCTTAACAAGTTTGTTAAGTTTAACTCAAACCTTATCACTCATCTGTCTTCCTCTTTTTAATGTCTCCAGCCAATTACATGACTTCTGGCGTCTAGACTACTGGGAGGACGACCTCAGGAGGAGAAGGAGATTTGTGCGAAATGCCTCTGGATCCACTCACGCCGATGTGTCACTGAAAGCTCTGGAGGAATACGGTCGGTAACGGCGCACGGATGGAAGCGTGTTGTAGTTGGTGCGAGCCGCCTCTTGGCATACAGTCAAGCTTCACATGCAACTGAAAACCAGGCCTTTTAAAACAGGTACAGAAGAAGAGGAGGAGGAGCTGAAATCTAAGAAAACTTTCCGCAGCCAATCTGTGGTCACGCAGAACCCGGAGGCGGAGCTAATGCTGGAGGGAGACGACGACGCCGTCAGCCTTCTGCAGGAAAAAGAGATTGATAACCTTGCTGGTAAGATGCCCTCACATAAAGACACACACACACACAGTCACCATACTACAGTACCACTGAACAGTAAACTGTCTGACTCTTATTTTTAGTACGTTTCCGTCCCAGACTTTTTACTTCCAAAGGCAAGTCATTTGATAGTTTTACAGCGGCACTAACCATCCAGCTGATTTATCCGAAATCATCATTTACTAAAAAAAACATGCAGGACCAAATACTCTGTTTAATCCAATAGTTCTCCTCTGACTTCTGACCCAGCTGATGGTCCGTTTACCACACTAAGCAAAGTAGAATAAGGAAATTAACAACCAACTAACAAGAAATCACTCTGATGACGGAACGAGTGCTTACAAACTGCCGGTTATGTGTGATGATAACTGTCCGTCAGCCCATCAGTGCCATGCATGCCTGAAGGTGTAACACCTGAGGAATACATTTGCTCCTCAGGCCCAGTGGTTCTGAGTACTCCAGCTCAGTTGGTGGCCCCGGTGGTGGTGGCTCGAGGCACTCTGTCCATCACTACTACTGAGATCTACTTTGAGGTGGATGAAGAGGATCCTACATTCAAGAACACCGATGCCAAAGTAAGGCCAGCTGTCTCCCTTTGTCGTGCGAAGGAAAGTTTGCTTTTTCACTTTCTGCTCTTCACTCATTGATTCCATTTCATTTCATGTGGGATTCATTTCTAGGTATTCATTTGTGTTAAACATCTTTTTTTGTCTGTCAAACCTCAACAGGTCCTGGCCTACTCAGAGGGTCTGCACGGTAAATGGATGTTCAGTGAGATCCGAGCCGTGTTCTCCAGACGCTACCTGCTGCAGAACACAGGACTGGAGGTCTTTATGGCCAACAGAAGTAAGTCTGAAGATAGAGTACAACGTATTTTCACACAGATCATTCCCTTCTGTCGGCTGTAGTTCGGTGTATTGTGTCTGCTGACCGTATCTCGTCTCCTCCTCTCTCCAGCGTCTGTGATGTTTAATTTCCCCGACCAGGCCACGGTCAAACGGGTGGTCTACAGTCTCCCGCGGGTGGGTGTGGGAACGAGTTACGGCCTTCCACAAGCCAGGTAGGCGCCGGGTCATAGTCGGTTGGTCCACTGTGGTGTTGTGACGGAGACGTATTTGCTCCTGGTGTGACAGAAGGGAACTCCCATCTGTGTGCGTTTCCCAGGCGGATTTCCTTGGCCACCCCTCGTCAGCTCTTCAAGTCCTCCAACATGACGCAGCGCTGGCAGAGGAGAGAGATCTCCAATTTTGAGTACCTCATGTTCCTCAACACCATTGCAGGTAAAATTTAAAATATTCAAAAAGTAAAAAAATATTAAGCATAAAGTGCACTAGCGTAAGTAACAAAGTGACGAGTGACGACAAAGTAAAAAATTACAGTTAAAGTGACGTGCAGTGTGAAGGGGAGTGACCGGTGGAATGTTATAGTCAGGCAGTGGGGGACCGGGCTCTGTTGATGACCTCCCGCCACAAGAAACTGTTCGTGTGGCGGGAGGTCGTAGTCCTGATGGACCTCAGCCTCCTGCCAGATGGAAGGGGCACAAACAGTTTTTGTCCGGGGTGAGAGGGGTCGGCTACGACGATACTTTTTAGCTCGCTTCAGAGACCTGGAAGCGAACAAGTCCTGCAGGGACGGCAGATTGCAGCCGATCACCCTCTCTGCAGAGCGGATGACACGCTGCAGCCTGCCCTTGTCCTTGGCTGTGGCTGCAGCGTACCAGACAGTGATGGAGGAGCAGAGGATGGACTCGATGATGGCCGTGTAGAAGTGGACCATCATCGTCTTTGGCAGGTTGAATTTCTTCAGCTGCCTCAGGAAGAACAACCTCAATAAATGAAAGCTGCCATATAGTGACAGTTGGAGCAGTTGGTAAAGCATTTAAAAATAATTACTGCAACTAAATAAAACAATATGTCATAATATAATTGTATCTACGTATGTAATATAATATAAATGTTGTATAATTATCCACCATTGATGAATGTCAGGCACTGACAAATGGGTTAAACGTCTACACATGTAGCAGTTTGTCAACAGCTTGTATTTCTACGTCTCTTCCCGTTGGGAATGTCTTTAATCACACATTCAAATCAAAACCTTTGACCGCGTAATTGTAGCACTGTAGTGGCACTTAATCTTTGCTCGCATCAAGACGTTGGTTCCAATAATTAAATGTTTCAGCCTCATTTATGAGACGTTGGTTTTGAAGCCGGAAAATTGGTAGCAAAAGAAGAACTTTTAACTGTTTGCAAAACAGTTTCAGTTTAGTAGGGATGACACTATATTACCTGCATATGAAAACCAGACCATCAGAGTGTCTATTTATGTACTACAGTAGTTATTATTAATGTTTGTCATCGTCGCCCCCGGCTCAGATTACACAATCATATTAAATCAGATGAAATCATGCAAGAAAGTCTTCCAGCTCAGAATCCAGAACCTCTAAAATATGTCAGATAAAATCCAAACTAATGCAATGATGTTCAGAAGAATAATAAACCATGTTTTCACATGTGCACAGCTATAATGTAATTTCTTTTTTGTCTCTGCAGGGAGGACTTATAATGATTTGAACCAGTACCCCATCTTCCCCTGGGTCCTGACCAACTTCGATTCAGAGGAGCTCGACCTCACTCTCCCTGGCAACTTCAGGGACCTCTCCAAGGTTAGAGCACTTTTCCCAATGGATTTCAAGTATGCGCCAAAGAAGACGCTGTAAAGCCGATCAAACGGTGCGAGTCCTTGTTGAATTTTCAACAATTGGAGTCAGCAACAAATCAAAGCCCCACAACAGCACCGCGGTTGTTACTCCTCGCCTCCGCTTCTCCGACGCAGGATCAGAACCAGCACGAGCTCGTTGGTTTTCATGGTCCATGTCTTGACCCGCTTTAACGATTTAAGACGTGCTCTCTAAAACCCATTTAACTGATAATTTCTCTGTTTTTTTTTTTCAGCCAATCGGTGCCCTGAATCCCAAGCGAGCAGCGTTTTATGCAGAGCGCTACGAGACGTGGGACGACGACAGCACGCCTCCTCACCACTACACAACCATGTACTCCACTGCTCATTCCACACTCATGTGGATGCTCAGAATAGTAAGCACCTGCTGAACTTTAGCCTCCGGAGAGCCGCTTGAGCACACGGCAGAGAGCTCGAGGGCTTCTGCATTCCGTTAACTTGTCCGTGTGTGTCCGCAGGAGCCCTTTACAACCTTTTTCCTCAACGCCAACGACAACAAGTTCGACCATCCGGAAAGAGCGTTCTCTGGCATCGGCTGCTCGTGGAGGAACTGCCAGAGGGACACGGCCGACGTCAAGGTGGCTATTCCTGAAGGGTCGACGGAACCTCCCACTCAAGCGTCGATTTAAGATTAGAGTAAACAATAAAGGAAAGAGACAAACCACTGAAAACACACCAGCCGGAAGCCCCAAAAGTGGTGCTTTTTTTTAGCTAAATAGGTTAAAAAGATGTTTGATCAGTGTAGTTTTAATTGGGGATTATCTAACGAGTAACAAGTGTGTTGACATTTTCAATATGTTTCTGCCGTCTCCCCCAGGAACTGATCCCAGAGTTCTACTACTTACCTGAGATGTTCGTGAACAGTAATGAGTACGAGCTCGGGGTGCGTGATGATGGAGTTTCCGCGTGTGACGTGGAGCTTCCCTCCTGGGCCAAGAAACCTGAAGACTTTGTCCGCATTAACCGGATGGTGAGAGACAAAGTCTTTTTCTACAATATGAAGAAGCGACAAAAAAAGTTTGTTTGCTCATTTCAGAGACACTGAACCTATTTTTGACTCTCCTTCCTTCCTCTCCAGGCGCTGGAGAGCGAGTTTGTGTCGTGCCAGCTTCACCAGTGGATTGATCTAATATTTGGCTACAAGCAGCGAGGGCCAGAAGCGGTCCGAGCTCTCAACGTGTTCAACTTCTTGTCCTACGAGGGATCGATTAACCTAGACAACGCAGATGCTTCGCAACGTGAGGTTGGTTTCTATGACAACACGTTTGACAATCCGCTGCTGAAATCTCCCCTTCGCGAGGCGACCTCGCGGCAGCACCGGATCCAAGTCCAATGTAGCGCTCTGGGATGAGTAGTTTCTAGATGATTACGCTTTCTTTCTGAGGAAACAGTTCTCCATGGATGTGGTCAAAATACGTACGGTGGGGGCATATGTAGTTGAAGTAAAGAAAACGTGGCTTTCCTAAACTGTTATGTCCCTCAAAGGTGTGTGGCCTCCCTGTTCCTCTCCCATGTTAAGCCCGTCTCTCTGTCTCTCTGAATGTAGGTGATTGAGTCCCAGATTCAGGCGTGTGGGCAGATCCCCTCCCAGCTGTTGATCGAGCCGCACCCACCTCGCTCCTCCGCCATGCACCTGGTGAGAATACCTTGAAGTATATGCCAAAAAAACAACAGCTCTACACACGGTGTCGATCAGATACTTACAGACCATTTTGTTGCATGTTCCGTGAGTCAATGATATTTCATAGAAATGTTGTTATTGAGGAAATGTTCACTTTGGGAGCAGGAAGGAATGAGAGTTTTTAACAATCTCTTTCAATTCCTGTATACCAATCGAGAGATTTTATTACATACAGGTTTATGTATTTTTTGCCCTGGTTTTAGCCTCTCTGTCCTCCCTGCTACCCTAAGCAGAACCTCAGTGTCGCCAGATCAAAGCCATTTGTGTCAAGCTGTCAGTCCTCCAAACCAAGAACCAACCAGTGCCTCCACCTCCCCTCCTGCAGGCCCAGAGCCACCCTCAGTGTGTGTGTGTGTGTGTGTGTGTGTGTGTGTGTGTGTACCTGCTCTGACCCTGTGCTCCCACTAATATACCGTTTCCCTTCCTTCCCTGCCTCCGTCCCATCTGTTCTCCCTCTACCTCCGTCTCCGTTGCCCTCCTCCTCTTTCCCCTGACCCCCCCCCCTCCCCCCCTCTGTCCCTCCCTCTCTCTCTCTCTTTCTCTGTCTGTCTCACCAGTGTTTCCTTCCCCAGAGCCCGCTGATGTTTAAGGATCAGATGCAGCAGGATGTCATCATGGTGCTCAAGTTCCCCTCCAACTCCCCCGTCACCCACGTCGCCGCCAACACGCTCCCCCACCTCAGCATACCAGCCGCCGTCACCGTCACATGCAGCCGGCTGTTTGCCGTCAACCGCTGGCACAACACAGTCGGTGAGTGGGTCATACAAACAAGTTCTGAACGTTTACAAGTTACACCGTTACACAGCGGGACATTACGTACGGCAGAATGTTAGGTCGGTGTATTCATAAGTAAGGGAACAGAAAACGGATATGCTAAAATGTTCATATTTGATATAAATGAGATAATTTACCAGGCAAAACAAAACACCTGCTGGTTCCGTGTCTTTATGTCACACACATAATAACATAATTAATAAATGAAGACTGTGGGAGCCTACACTACCATTTCAGTGGTAGTTATAGAGACAATTTGAACTGTATTATATTAGCGTTTACTCTTATTTTGTTCACATGTTGGCTGGGAAATATTACTTAATCAAATCCTCAATTGACCCTTAATAACCTCATTAGCACAGTGGATTATGTTTGTTGATTTTCTTTGGTAACCTAATTATGGAGGGTCACAAAGCAAAGGGACTTTTGTCATTGAGGCTTTTATTTATTTATTCTTTTACATAAGCCAGGATCTTTCCGATCTTTCATCACGGCCCTAAAGCAGCAGATTATATGAGAGGTTGTAGTCGAGTATTTATCCTAGATTATGTTCGGTTCTGATGTGTGTCTGGGTGACTGTATTGTTTGACTCTGACATCCTTTAGGCCTCCGCGGAGCTCCAGGATACTCCCTCGAGCAGGCTCATCATCTACCCATTGAGATGGACCCTCTTATAGGTCAGTGCACAAATCTCCACTAGCAGATCTAATTAGTGGGAGATAATGGTCATATTAAGGACTTGAGTCAACACATCACATCCTACACTGGGGATAGATGTGCATATATTACAAAGACACAAGCTGCAAAACCCACCTGAGGGATGAAAGATCCGGAGAGGTTGGAGTTGATTTGATAGCTTGTGAACCATATTGCATTTGTATGTCCTTATTAACCTACCGACATCTTTGCGCTCCCTCATAGCAAACAACTCGGGCGTGAACAAGCGGCAGATCACCGACCTTGTGGACCAAAGCATCCAAATCAACACGCACTGTTTTGTGGTTACTGCCGACAACCGCTACATTCTGGTCTGCGGCTTCTGGGACAAGAGCTTCCGTGTTTACTCCACTGAAACTGGTACATTTTCTATTATTCATGTAATTCTGTCAGAGGTGCTAGTTTGAAAGATGACCACGAAGACTCACACATTTTCAAGTTTATTTAGATTTGTGGTTCAATTTATTAATCGAAGGGACATTTAGAACGCTCTTTAATCATTATGATATATTTCTGTATTTATTCCCTGACGTGCTTGTTTAGCCTCGTTCTCCTTCCTCTCCGCAGGAAAACTGACCCAGATAGTGTTCGGCCACTGGGACGTAGTGACGTGTCTGGCCCGGTCAGAGTCCTACATCGGCGGAGACTGCTACATCGTGTCGGGCTCCAGGGATGCCACTCTTCTTCTGTGGTACTGGAGTGGGCGGCACCACATTATCGGGGACAACCCTAACAACAGTGAGTGTTGACGCGTTGGAATCAACACGTGGGATTGTTGGGCCTCACTTCCTGCTTCATGAATGCGTTGAGAACAGGATCGTGGCGGCTCATAACTCTGGTCTATTCTTGCAGGTGACTATCCTGCTCCCAGGGCGGTGCTGACAGGACACGACCACGAGGTGGTGTGTGTGTCCGTCTGTGCAGAGCTAGGATTGGTCATCAGTGGGGCTAAAGGTTTGTGCGTGGAGAAATGTAAATTCAGATTTATTTTTTAAGGGTTAAGCTGATATTTCAAAATAAAATAGTTAATATATTTCAAAATAAAAATAACCACGGAACATTTAGACTAATTTCACCAAAACTATTGTTATCTGTCTTGGTCTTGTTGCTCAGAGGGCCCGTGCCTGGTCCACACCATCACTGGGGACCTGCTCAGGGCGCTGGAGGGGCCAGAGCTGTGTCAGCGACCTCGCCTCATCTCAGTGTCCAGCGAGGGCCACTGCATCATCTACTATGAGCGAGGTCGCTTCTGCAACTTCAGCATAAATGGAAAACTGCTGGCACAAATGGAAGTCAATGATTCCACACGGGTAAGGCTGCACGAGTTGATAACGGGGCATTCTTCTTGGTGCGTCCGTGCATGGATAGATGAGAACTGGACTTGTGACCGAGTGCCGCTCTGTTCTTCCGACCACTGAAAGAGCTTCACAATACATCACTTTTAACCCCTTCGCACACAGATATTCATGCAGTGCACTAATCTCTGGGGTTTGAGGTTCAGACTCTCAAACCAGCGTATCGACCAGCCATCCTTCTAATTTAGTGGACGACCTGCTCTACCAGCAACGCGCCGGAGCCCTTGACCCCCCCCCCCCCACTGACCGCTCTCCGTGTGTGTGTGTGTGTGTGTGTGTGTGTGTGTGTGTGTGTGTGTGTGTGTGTGTGTGTGTGTCTGCCTCTAGGCGATCCTGTTGAGCAGCGACGGACAGAACCTGGTGACCGGAGGCGACAATGGCGTCGTAGAAGTGTGGCAGGCATGCGACTTCAAACAGCTTTACATCTATCCAGGCTGCGACGCAGGCATCCGTGCCATGGACCTCTCACATGACCAGAGGTAAAACAGACAGGGGGGGGGGGGGTGAACTCTGACAGGGGGGGATGGAAGTACACTGGGAAAGTTATTTAACCCAAAGCTCTGATAATATCCGAGGCCCAATGTAAACGACGTAGGGACAATGTACATTGAATGATGCCATGCGACCTTAAAAAGAATGTCTATATTTTATGTGAGTAGTTTGGTTTGCAGAGGTGACGTTGTGTGTGCGCTCCGCCCGCAGGACTCTGATCACCGGCATGGCGTCTGGCAGCATCGTGGCGTTCAACATAGACTTCAACCGCTGGCACTACGAACACCAGAACAGGTACTGAGGTGGACGGCATGCGGAAGAGGATGGAGAGAGAAGAGAAGGACAAAAGAGAGGGGAGGTGAAGCGCTCTGCCGCGTATCTGCGACGTAGGGAAACTAAAGGTACCGGACCTCAAGTTTACTTGATTTGAGGATGCGGCAGCGATGGTGGAAATACCTTCCTCTGCGCACATGTGCACGTGCACACGTGTGTAGCCACAGACACATACTAGCCCCCGAAGATTGACACCAAAAGCTGCAGATAAGATAGAGCGCAGAAGGGTGAAAGAGAGCGAGTGAAGCAGAGCCGGTAGAGGTGGATCACACCACTCACAGGACTGGTGCAGTTGATGCTCCTGATACGCTTGATGCTTCACAGACAAAGAACTGAGTTTTTGATTTCCCCTTGTATATTTTTTTTAATTTCTTCTTCTTTATCATTATTGTTTTATACTTTTCGTTTGAGGGGGAGTTTAGTCTGGGAATTATTTGGTGGACTTTAAATTAAAACTCCTTCATTGTGTCGTTAGAAATGGTCAGAAATGATCTCGCCCTACTCACTGCTTTAAAAAACAAAACGGTGCTATTGGCTTGATCTTAAAATTCACCCTTGAAAAATGGTTATCATTTTATTTGATTGTATCTTATTTGTCTTTTAAATTTTATTTCACGATATGAATTCCAGTTCTTTTTTCTTTGACCCGCAGCAGGGTTAAATCTGATTCTTATGTAAATAAGGCTGTGCTTCCTGCAGAGTCTACACGTGTTCTTTCACTACACAAACTGCGCTTATCACCTTTAATTTATTAATGACTTGCTGTATGTAAAATATTGTCTAATAATTATTATAATGTTGACATAACTGATGATGATAACGGCAGTGTCCAGGATGTTGATCGCTTTGTCAGAGATAGTAATGATAAAGAGAACCTTCCAGTGCCACCAAGTATGACAAACACAAGACTGACGGGATTTCCTTTGTATATTTGGTGATTGTTTTGTCAAATATGTACATATAGTCTTGGTTCAAGCTCGGCAGGAGACTCAAATCAGCTGAATGAGACTGAAAGCGCAAAGGAAACCTTCACTTACCCACATTTGTTGATTATTTAAAAGAAGAGAATCAAATCAATGTCAAAGTTTGTTTTGTATTTGCACTTTGCACCAATCACACGTCATTATTTATTAGCTTGGTTCTTTCTGGTCGGCTGCCATTTTGTTTAGGTCCATTTTCCCCTTCGGGATTATTTGTGCATTGATGTTTGTATTTAAAGCGTTGAGCTCATGTGTGATTATTAGGTTTTACAACCTCACAGTTGTAAGCAATATCATGATTCTGTAGCTGATAGAGGTGGGGAGGAGGGGGGGCGAGGGGATGAAATGTGAGGTGTACCGTATGTGTGAAGCCATCTTGATCAAATGCGCACATGCACATACTCTATCGACAGGTTCCACTTACGTATCCAAAAAAAGGTTAAATATTTTTGGATCTATGAAACCCTAAAAAAAAACTATTGTATTCATGTTTTATTGCAAAGATGTAAAATATGACATGTGTGAGTTGAAAAAAAAAATCATGATAAGAAAAATAAAATATGCAAAGAATTTCATGCCTTGAATTTTCATTGCTCACGTGTACCGTTTCACTGAAAGGTTTCTGAAAGGTTTCTGTTTATCCTCAAGACGCGATCGCTGCCCGGAGAGTGAAACGTCAAGGACGACCGATCGTAACCATTCAGGAGTCTGAAAGATGTCTCCCCTCCTCCAATGGTTTCAAGAGACTCTTGAGTTAAAAGGTTTCCCTCTAAAAACCTTAGAAATGTTAGTTAATAAAGTTCCACTTCCAGCACTCGCTAGATGCCTTTCCCCCCTGAAGAGCCTGGTTCTACATTTTCTCTCTTTCCTTCTATCAAATCCATGAAACAACTGAAGCCTCCATGAAGCCCCTTAGAACTGTAAACTCCGGAGCGAGTCATCATGATTGAATATTTCACAGGTTATACTGTTGTTGTGCTCGTGGTGCTGGATTCTTCATTTTACCAGATTTTAAAACATCTGATTTAGTAGAACCAGTTATCAAGTAGAGAACATAAATAGAAAGATCATCCTTGCAAGCGTTGAAGGACAGAAAGTGCAGAGTGTTTATTGAACCCATGGACCAAAGTCTGATTCACAGTCACAAGGTAGCAGAGCAGATCATGTGAGTGTCCGTATAAGTATGAAGACAAAAGTCACCTAAAAAAGTATTTTATCTCTTTTGTATTCTCACTATTGTGTATCTGTGTTTGCAGGACTAAAACTCCAAATATAAGCTATATATATTATATATACATGCACAGTATAATGTGCTATAATAAACAACTCAATTTTACTTCCTGGTTGAATTCAAATTGTAGACATTGTGTGACTATTTCAAACTACATTATCTGGAGATCTTGACGCAGTCGCTGACCTGCAGAGGCTTGTTTGTGGCCCTGTAGACGTTTTTGGGTGTTATTGAATTCTTTCAAGTGTCAAGAGAAACTACGTCTGCCAGGATTAAAACAAAACTGAGGAGATACTGCAGCTTCAATTCCAATGCCTTTGTCTCTATGGAAACTGTATTAAGACGCCACATACGCGGACAGGCCCAGTTTGATGAGATTATGGCACTTACAACCTGGTCTGTAGTTGAAGTCCGAGGCCAATCACCTGTCTGAGACACAAACCTCATTTCTTACTCATCTTCACATCTACAGGAGGATGTTTCGTGCATCGTCGGATCCCCAGGAGACTTTTGAAACAATCTGGTACGTGTTCAGCTTTAAGGTATCTCACTGTTTATAATGGTAAGTTGTTAAGCATCCCAAAGCCTGACTAAACAACTGGAACGCAATCATGCCGTCCTGCCCAAAGCAATGCTCTTTAATATTTATTAAGTGATCAATTCTAAACTTTACAATCTACAGACACCATGAGACATGCTGTACAAACCTGGAAGCAATATTATCATCCTACTTAAACTATGACTATAACTATAAGTACAAATGACCAAAACGAAGAGGAAAGATAATAGTTCCTCATTAAGCTTTTTTGTCTGTGGAGACAAAATGGTTCCTCGGGTTAATTTGTCTTCCTTGTTGAAATAAGGCATGGGAAGGTTCTGTCACTTTCACTCAAGGCCGCCGCTTCATTTACCCTGTGCTTATGGAAAGTGCATGGAGACACCCGACTTGCCGGTCCATCGGGGTTAGGAGACGCGTGCGTTGGCTGTAATCCCGTACCGTCCCTTTCTTTGTGTTTCTTGTGTGGATTTGTCACCGCGAGGAGGTGCTGGGTCTCCATGTCCCCTTGTGTGTGTCTGTGCATGCCGGCCTGCTCCTGCATAGGGACACAGCGCGCTGTGCCCACGTGTCTCCCTCAGGCTGACAGCGAGGAGATGGTGGACCTATGCGACGAGATGCTGCAGATCTCCATGTTGGTGAAGGAGCTGCCTCCCTCGCTGCTGCAGTCGGGGACAGAGGAAGAGGAGGAGATTATGTTCTTCAGCCTGTGGAGGGAGATGATGAGCAGCGTCAGCAGGAACACCAGCAGGCCGAGGAAGAGCCACACGTAGACGTACAGGTTGCCCTGACGTCCTGGTGAGGACGCGGACGCGGAGGTGGAGGCGGAAGTTGGGGAGAAGCGGAGGAAGGCCCCGTCATCCATGGGGGAGATTCCAGTGTCATTGTGGTCCACCGACGAGACGTCCATCCCTGACATCCTGGCTGACGTCCTGCACCACTCTGCACGAGAGAAAAAGAAAAATGAGCGAGATTTATTGTTTAACCACAGAAACCTCAGCATTTATCATATATATATATATAAGAAAATCTCTTTTGTCTGTGGAATCTGCCACAGATTGTTTCGTCTCCCTCCAGGACACTTGTGCCCGGCAGATGCTCACTAAAAAGAGAGCTTTCATGTTGATTTTATATAAATAAATTTAGACGTGGCCCCCCTACGATAAATACATCTGAAAAATACTCTAAAAACTGAAATTTAAAAAAAGATTTGAATGTATTTGTAGCAGTGAACTACGCATAGAGGTGCAATGTCTTATTTGGAGTACCAGCAGGGGGAGCGCTCGCCCCGTCGGAGGGGCCCAGAGCCACGTGCGCGCTCATAAACTAAGGCTTTCTTATCTGATGAAATTAAACTCCTCATAATCAGCTTTCACAAAGGCAGCTGAGAGCCTTCCCTCCTCCACTGCAAATTAATACCGCTAATAACGTCCCACTGCAAATGGCTGCGAGGCGCACGACTGACAAGAGGATGTGACTGTGCTTCTGTCATGTAGCAACTTGCACACAGTCCTTCTGATGGTGAGAGACCGGGAGGGGCTGCGGTGTGTCTTGATTTGATCGGAGAAAGAGACTTCAAAGAGGGGGGGGGGGGGGGGGGGGGGGTGATGATTGACCATGACCGGAATGAAAGCAGGGCCCCCCTTTGACTCGCAGTGGCGTGTGCTCATTTCGCTCCTCTCTCCTGCTTTTCCCTCCATTTCATGGTTGTGCGCCTGAGCTGAACCACACGAGCCCCTTCAGATGCATGAACTGCACGCGCCACAGACTTAATAGACCATTTTCCACGGGGGAGCTAGTTAGAAGACCCTTATTTAAAACATTTGGTAGTTTAAATATATAACGTTGCTTTGGTTACGCGTGAGAGCATTGTGAATGAAAAAAGGATGACATTTGTCATGCAAACTGTACAGCATTAAATATTCTATTGCTGCGCTTTAGCGACTGTGCACTTGCTATACTGCCTGAATTGTTGATGCTAGAAGAAGCAAAGGTAACCAGGCAAAAAAAGTCGTTTTCAACCCATAAAACACTTGATGGGAGAATTTTGTGGAGCGTGCAGGCAGGAAAATTCATATATTTAATGTGGTGTTTGAAAACTTGAAGGTATTTTATCCCATATTTGAGAGCCAAATAATTTAATTCTCTAGATATGATTTTACTGAGTATTTTCAGTAATGGTCCTTGCCAGCCGTTTGTTTGGTTTGCCGCTCTGTCCTTCTGAACTCCTCCACTCCCTCTCATTCTGTTTGTTTCTCTCTGCACGATACAGTTGACAGGACCTCCACCTCCAGGGCGACGCACGGCGTCGTGAGGAAGGAGAGTCTGGCTGTGATTGCATGCTCTCTTGCCCCAACCCAAGTTTTCCTTATCAAATACTCCCAATGAAAAACTGCTTCTTTTTTCACTTTGCATTCTATTTTTCTCGTACAGCTTTTTCTGAGTTGCGTTGTGGTATTTACTGCACATGCATCGCCATTCCCTCATTCTGCTGCAATCTAGCTGTTCATCATTCAGCGTTTTTTATCGTCCCCGATCATCACCTTCAATCTGTGTATTTGTTGAAAACATACAAATTGATATGTACAACAATTAGGGAATGTGATGAAGAGTTGCAGACGTCCTTGATTTCGTTATTCGTCCTTAATACATCATAAGGAGAAAGAAATATTCATATAGTCAAATATTCAGAAAATTAATATCCTGATATTCCTGAACTGGTTTTAATTGCTGATAGTGGTGTAAAAAAAGGTTCACTTGTAACTGTAACTCAGGATATATGATTGTAATTGTGAAAATGTGTCAATCATCAGTCATTTGGCAGAGGAGTCCATGAATAGGACACTGAACTCCCGCCTGCGCCCTCGTTTTCCATCTCTCTTCCCTAATTTCTTCTACTCTGCCACCATTTTCTGTATAGATTGGTGTCGTTAATGATATGTTGTTTTCATATCTGTGATGAAGCTTGTTCATCGTTGGCTGAAGTGGCAGATAATTGGGCTTAATGATGCTTTTTGTATCCAGGCAACAAGGTATGGTGAGTTCTTTTTCAGGCTTATCTACTTTAAGAGGGCGAGCCGTGCAGTCTGAAGAGGTCAGACGAACGCACGCACGCACCCACACACACACACACCCACACCCACACACACACACACACACGCCTACATTAAGCAGTTATTTATTTATTATTTTTCTTATAAAGAGCTACAATCCTAATACCAAGAACACCAAGGACTAATTGGAAAAGTGGTGCTTCCCTATTGAGAGAAACTATGGATGTGCTGAAGATGTGTTGGCTTTTTTTTAATGATTCATTCTCGTCTCCCGGTCGTCAGCGACCTTTGTCTGCTGACCAGAGTAAATATTCAGCCCGCCTTATGAGGATGTGCTGGTATAAATGTGTGTATGTCAGGGTAATTGAGTCAAAGACATAATTTTGGCTTAACTGTTGCTTAAGCTTAAGGTTCTGTGTGGGTCTTGAAGCCCTCCGGTCTTCTCTAACAACATAAAACAACGTCAGCTTGACGCATCGATTAAAAAAACAAAAAAACAGTCTTGCTCAGTCTGAAAGGTCTGATGTTCATACACCTTCCTCTGAGCTGGTTCAGGTTGAGAGAAGTCTGACTGGCCTTCAAAAGCCACCGCCTATCAAAAGAGCCGCTCATTCTTTAAGTTGAGGGGTGAATGAATTGAAGGAGTACGACCTGTCGCTCCCAGTCAGCGGCAGGTGGAGTTCTGCCTCTCATACCTCCTCTTTCTCCTGCTTCAAGCCCATCGACGGCCACGCTGCTCTTCCCTTTCAGTGCCGGGCTGTGACGTTTTTTCAGATCTGTTCTTGAACAAGAGCTTTTTTTGTATTACATCTTTCTTTTACAGTTTTTATTCAGCTGAAGCTTACAAGCTACAATAAGTGCATTGAATCCAGAGGGAATTGAACCGGAACAACAAGAAAGTACAATCTGGCAAGAAAGCCAAACTACACGGTGCTATAGGTAAATGCCAATAGTGCTAATAAAGCGCTAACTAGGCGGTAGAGGTGTGTTCTCAGCGCTTTGGATATCTCTATTTCACACTCTTTTGTGATCATTTTTCGAGAGCTTTGCCTTCCAAAGCTGTCTTTTGTCCACAGACAGTCCCCAAACCATCTCGTAGCCTCAGCAGAACTCCTCCTGAGACATCGTGCCGGGAAGCTTCCTCTGCTCCACTTTCTCAATCTGTTCCTCACCGTCCTTCATTTTCTCATCATCTCCTCGTAGTCTTCCTCACTGCTGGCGTCGTGTCTGATGAGTTCTGAAGCCAGAACCATCCTGTGCTCTTGTATGTTTTACACAGTTTTAATCTTCTCAGGTTTGGGCTTTTAGTTTGAAGTTTTTTGTACACTGTGTCTTCTTGTATTTACACAAAGGGGTTTCAGACATGTGTTTTATTTAAATGAGACCATTTGCTGCTCAATTTTAAGCTCTAACGTTATAAGTGTTCTAAATTCATCAACAGCCGTGATTTTATTCGTTTTCAGGGATTCAATTTTTATGATTAAACATTTGGTGCAGCAAAAGCACATTTAATCCATCCACGTGTTTATTCTGAAGATTCGTGAGCCTGGGTTTTATTTATAAAAATGTATCAGCTATCGTGTATCATCACTTTTCCCATCCAGGGCCAAACAGCGACAGCAGCAGAGCCTGTTGTTTTTAAAACCTTGACATCTCATTTGGTGACAGCGGTGTCCGTCACTGAACAAAGCTACAGAGCGTGCGTGCAGCACATTCAAACATTTAATAAATCCTTAACCCCCAAGAGAAACACAGTCTGCTGTCTGTTCACTTCTGGTATCAGCTCTTCCCTTCATGAATAATGGACGAGACCCACGTGGGGGCCCAAAATGTCACGGCATTTGGGCCACATTCTTTTGCCCCTGTTTGTCTGTGTGTTTGATTCCTCATATGTAATCGTGCTCGAGCCGATGAAAACCAGCTGAACAAATAGCAGAGATGCCGTAATGATCTACATACGTGCATATATGTGAAAATATGAGCTTTACACACACACACACACACACACACACACACACACACACACACACACTGTTCTTGCTCAAACAACAGATTGCCAGCAGATAAAAGCAAACATGTTTTATATTTCATGTTCTGAGCCAGATCAGCTGAAAACAGAGCCGAGGCTCAACCACTTGAATTCCAAATGGCCTCTGCAGCCCCAAATACCACAGATAACCCACTTAGGGGTCAGAGATATGCAGGGATGATGAAAGTATGAAGAAAGTGATGTGGCCTTTTTACGTCAGTGGCTCTCAAACATTTTCCCACAATACGCCTATTTCTCCCCTGTTTGGATTGTTTGGATTGTTTTAATATTTCATATTACGATAGTTCCCCTAAAGACTGCGTGACAGTACAATTATAAAGTGCACCCTTAAATGGCAGGCAAGAGAAAAGCATGGTGGCATTCGAATGGGTGCTGAAAAGAATAAACTAGTGCCTAATGTTTGTATTCAATGCTTTTATATTTGAATGATAAAACCTCAGAACGCGGCTGAGTGCTCTCGTAAGCGCCACCAGAGGTTGATCACCGCTGTTCAACTGTTCCCCGATCCGCTCAGATATTCAGTGCATGAGAGTGAGGCTTTGCAACAAGATCTTAATAAAGCTGCTGCGGACGGCTCGTTGTGATGCACAGGAAGATAACTCGAGTTTAAGCCGAAGAAACTGAGGTCATTCCGAGCGGAAGGTATTTTTGCTCGGTGGCCGGTGTGGATAATGAGCTCTTTGATGTTTGTGTGTGTGTGTGTGTGTGTGTGCGTATTAATTCCTATGTGGTGAAGTGTGTTTTTGCAGCTGGTTGTTATTTTATATGTTAATTTATCGTGATGATTCTTAGTGCAGCTGCCAATACTTCACATATGATATTGATATTGTACTATGAGAGCGAATCATACGTCATTTAATACACCAACAAACTCTGCTCTAGTTCTCATGGCGTAGTACACTTATTTTTTTACCAAATCCTCCTCTTTTTCTCAACTGTGACATAAAAAACCCTTCTTATTTACCAAGAAGGTGTATGAATGAACACATGAATGATCCTTTTCCTACAAGTCACATGCAGCATTCCTTCATTGTTCTGCCTTCATTTTACCCTTTTTTTATTTCCTCTTCTTTTTGCATCTCTTCCCCTTTGTGTGTGTGTGTGTGTGAAACAGCTCGGCTGAGGCAACGCGCTGAACAAAGTTGCTGGCACCTGCAGAGCGGCTGACGCGTCTGAGGGGAATAACGGCGCTTTGTATTCTGCAGGAATCCCCTCTCACAGAACAGATTAACTCTCCCTCCCGATTGGAAACGTTTCACACAAAGCAGCCAAAAGCATCAGCCGCGTTAATGGAATTTTTGAGAAAAGCAAAAGTTACAGACCTTTTTTTTTAAAAAAGAAAAGAGGAAAAAAAAAGCCTGGTGTTTCTCGTAGGCGGTCACGTCGCGCAGAAATCCATCCCGTAGTGTTTGGCGTTTCCAGCCGAGCAAACCGGATCTGTTGCCCCTGGGATCTTCCCTACAAGTCTGTCCGCTCTCCTCCCCCTCTCTCTCTCTCTCTCTCTCTCTCTCTCTCTCTCTCTCTCTCTCTCTTTCTGTCTCTCGGTCACTGAGTGTTACACACAGACACCATCAGGCTCTTCTCTATGAATGGCTTTGCATTCAAAGGGGAACACACACACACACACACACACACGGTCTGTAAATGAGAGGCTGTAACTAATGAATAATGTTTTTTGTACTTGGCAATTAGCACAGAGGGAAGGGAAGAGAGGGAGTGTCGCTCGCTCTAATCACATCTTCTCTCTCTCACCCTGCACTCCCACGTCACTCCCTGCTGCTCGTCACCTTTTCAATAACCAACACATAATCAGTCAATTCTAATGAATGGACGCGTGTCATTGGGCTCCCACCCACCCGATCAACCCCTCAGGTTTGTGTGAAGGACGCAGGCTTCCTCTCTGCTGTGAGCAAACTGCGTCAGTGGACGGAGCAGCGACTGGCTCACAGAACGAGGAGCTCAGTCAGACGAGACTCCAAATCTCCAGCTGGAGGAGAAAGTGGAAATCTCTATTTCCCTTGGCAGCTTTTCTTGCCTTCCTTCATCTTAAAAGTTGTTTTTTTCCACTTCCCCTCTCCTCTTTTCTCCTTCTGACCCCCCCACCCAAAAACAATATGGAGGGTGGAGTGTGTTTGTTGTGCTGATAGCATTGTGCCATGAGCAGGAAACAGCACTCAGTTGATCGTGATGTGATTCATCTCGCAGGTGTTTGCTCAGAGGTTCACCGAAATGAGTGACCCGTCCGTAACCTTGGAGACGTTTCATTGTAAAAGACAAACGGCCGAGTGCTGATGGTGCCAGACGAGCGTGCGACGTCATCGAATTCGTCCCCTGAGGATCTTTAATGTCCGCACATCCCGTAATCCACGGCGCAAGCTGCCAACAGAACGGAGTCCTTCTTTGATCGAAATGAGTTCAAGTGGAGAAAAAAAACTCCATCTTTTTGTGATTTGTGCAAAGCAACCCTCTAAAGTGCTTTGCTCTGACTGCAAAACTAAAGCACTTTAAATGAGTCTCAGCGTCCTCTTTTCTAAAAATAGATTTTGTACGTGACCCTGAATCTCACGCTTTGGCACTTTGATGGTGTTCGTGGGGGTGTTGATTGTGTGGCAGAGGACACCTGTACCTTCTCTTTGAAGGGGAAAAGGTGCCTCCTCCTCCTCCACAGATGCCTCCGTCCTCCTCCACCATCTGCCCGCCGACACCAGACGCCAGAGGGGAGCGGCAGCGAGCAGAGATGAGAGGACGATGACTTCATTTCACGCCAGAATCCAGCTTTCACTGACATCACACGGCTGACATTGATGTGTACTTCAGACAACATTTGACAGGTCAGGGATTCATCTGATGAGCATGTATCCATATGTGAATATTTCCTTAATCCGAACCCGCCAAATCAACAAACAAAAAAAAGATTTTGATGAATGTTTTTAATGACACGCTTGTGGCGGTTTTGCTGGTGTTGACACTGTTGAGGGAGAAACCAAGGACAGAGGCAAGGAACACCATTTCATTATTCAAATAATTATTCCCCCTGACCCTCACTCTACTATCCACACCCTGCAAGGCCATTTATTCATCTATCACAGGGAATTGTTACACACACAGACACACACGGACACTATTCTCTTTTCCTAAAGCAGGAATCTGTTTGGTGTAGCTACTAAAGTCTCTGTGCAATCTCATGTGTGTGTGTGTGTGTGTGTGTGTGTGCGTGTGTGTGTGTGTGTGTGCCAGACAAAGAGAGCGAGGACTGAAGGATGGAGATAAGGGCTTTGGCCTCAGATAGTTTTGTAACTAATCCCAGAAGGCGTGGCCGCCAATTCCGTGTCATTCCCTGATATCCCAGCCTGCTGTGACTCGGTGCCATCCTAACACTGCCCTTGTGAGGACACCCGTCTCTGCACGCGTATTAATGGGGGTGAGGGGGAGGGTGCAATTGCCTTTGGGGACTATTTGTGTGCTAAACTGTGTTTGAGTATGTGGGTGCAGCCCATCTCGCTGAACTCAGGGGAACAACTCTAGACCCCCGAGATAACCGACAGGAAGGTGTCAACATAATAGTTGGTAACATGTTAGAGGTCCTGGTGATGGCAGAAGCACGGCCACATGGACTTCACATCCCTCTGGTAGCCTGGGGCAATTTGCACAGCTACCAACTGAGGCAGAAGCTCCCAAAAGCAAAATCCAAGACTTTGATGAGGTCAGGATGAGCTGACTGTTTCACTCTCCGCCTCCTTTATTGCAAGAGAAAGTATCAATTCTATCTGTAATCGGTCAGAATCCCCCAGAACGCCACCTCATTTTCACTTGTTCCTGGTTTTTCAAAGATTTTGCAGATCAATAAGTATGCACAGACTACTCTCTAGCTTTTTAGGTCTCATTGCAGTGTGCCGCCAATCAAAATGATTCCCGCGGATCTGACGGCACGGCGCAGAGAAAAACACACTGAGGCATAACAGCGACACACTCGCACAAAGACACACAGGACAGTAGCCTGACAGGCGAGTACTAGCCCGGAATAACAATGAGACAAATGGAAATAGGATATTGGCACTGCGGGGTGGGGGGACAACACACATGTACCAAAAGGCATGTCTGAGCGAGACGCCTAAAAACTGAGCAAAATCAGTGCTCTACAGAAACCTGTACGACTAATAGTCTTGGAATTTTTGCACTGATGCCTCTGAAGGGTGTACGCTCTAAACGTATGAAAGGAGAGAAGAAAGGGGAGAGAAAAAATGTCCTCAAAGTCAGATTCATTTGAATACATGAATAATTTAGGGCACTGAAAGATTTGCGGCCCTTAAATTTGCCAAAAAGTACTCTTCGACATTCATGGTTCATACGCACCACGGCGTGGAGGGAAGGGGAGACATTTGATGCACAAGGTAAAGAGGACACAAGGACAAAAGCTACATCACCTTGTCCTTGTGCATAATTAATGACTGGTTTGACTTTTACATTCAATCGGTCTGGGAATATTTATTTCTCTCCCCCCTCTCGCTGTTTTACCACGATTCACTCTGAATAATTAATGAATCCAAAGCAGACCCTGAAACTAAACAATTAAAACTTTCATTTCGTCGACGTCTTGTGGGTATTGAAACAATGATATGGTCAAAAATAGTTTGGAGGCGGGGAAAGCCGATGGCCGACTAATCAATCAATAGCTTCAAGTGCTGATGTCTTGCAAAGTGTAAGAGGGAACTTATGTCGAGAGAAACAAACTGGCAACATGTCAGATATAACATGAATATTACTTGTCAGCTTGCTGTTTTAGCCCACATTTTCTCCCAGCCTCTCTTCCCATATCTTGGCATCCTGTCGTTACAACAATGTACTGAAGAATTTCAATGGAAGCAAAAAGTGTGTCTTGCCTTTCTTTTACCGGTGACTGCAAAGATCTAACGTCCTTTCAGCGGGTCATCCTCTAATTATTATAGTTGTTACCGTCTGCTGGGATGTGCTATAATGTGTTACGTCCTGGCTCGTGTGTGTGTGTGTGTGTGTGTGTTGTGGTGTCTGAGTTTGAGCAGCATAATTATTCCATAAGACAATGACAGCTCCCGTCTCTCCATGACACCCACCGCGGCCCCTCCACAGCTCTCCTCCCCGTGGCTCATCGACGGGCCTTTTATTGAAGGGGATTGGCACCAAATTTCCACTTCGTATCCCGCAAGAAAAGGACCTTTTTGATTTGTATGAGGATGATTGAGTACGGCATTATGAAAAGCACAAAGACCTCCAGACAGCAGGCAAAGAGGATCGATTGGCTGACGGGTGAACGCTAGATTGTTGTGAACTAGTCATGCTCATCATATTTGATGTAGGGTTTTGGTGTTTGAGTGAGTTTTCAAACTCTGCATATTCAGTTATTTTTGCTGTATTTTAACTTCCCTGATGCCCTGCAGCTCAGCACGGGTGATGTAACATCTTCAGACTTCTTTTTGTTGCCTCCTGTTACCTTGAAAATGTGGAAATCAAAGTTCTTTATGCTTTAAGAGCCAATGAATGCTGCTAATTGGCCTCAACCCAACACAACCCTTCTTTGTAGCAGGGTTCACTTTGAGACTTTCGCCACGGTGCATTTGCATATTTTTGTCCACAAACACAGACACAAATATACGGTTTGCTACAGATTGAGGAGAGCATAAAAATGAAAAAGTTGCAATCAGCCAATGTCCTGGATGTATTCAGATTAACTCTCTTTGAAGAGTCATGTCCGTTCTTCACTAAGAAGAAAAATAAATCACTAATGGACATTAACTGTGACTCATAAATCGGCTGATCAACTTCTATTCCCACAAAAGAAAATGTCTGTTAAACATGCATGAACCTCTGCATATTGGGTTCTGCAGGTAAGAAAACCAGTTTTCACGTCTTTGGAAAGTTATTCTTCTGTCCTCAGGGCGAGAGACGATCTCCTCAGTTCTAACACCGCTGGATGAGAGATGAGCCGCGATCGTCCCCGGCTGGGACGATCTTCCTGGACGGCGCGACGTTTTGGACCCATCTGGCCCCGAGCCCGTCCCCTGCCAGACGTCCCGTTAATGAAATGGCAGCAGCCCAATGCTCCGTATCTGTCATCAGCAATCTGCATCTGCTCAGGGACTCAACGGAAATGAGGAAGAGGGATGAACACGGAGGAAGGCAGAGAGACTCTGTGTCCCCCGAGCACGTGCCATGTTTGTGTGCGTGTGCGTGTCAGGGTGAATGCGTGTGTGCGTGTGTGTGTGTGTGTGGTGGCTCCGTCCCTGTTTTTAGCACAGCGTGAAATCTAAGTTATAGATTTATTTTTTTGAGAGGAGAAAGTAGCCACAGCGGGCCGCCTCATCTTTCATCTCCACTGGATCAAATAGGTGAGGATATTTCATCGGTTCTGCGTTACAACAAGGCTCCAATGCATCTTATCTGTCAGGGGGAAAATGGCTCGCTGTACCTCGTCTGGGCCCCCGGGGGCCACATGGGGTCGACGCATTTTTCAACTTCAACAAATTTAGACTCCACCTGAACAACCCTAACAAATATGTGCTGGAAACACCATCATTCACCAACAGCTTCATTGTCCTAAACTTTGAGATTTTATTGTGCCGATGGCGTTATAATCTTGTTAAAAATAAATATGTTGTTTATAATTATTCCCTAAAATTATCCAGCTGTTATTGATTGAAAGATCTGGTTTGGATGATTTTTGAGATTTTTCTTCTTTAAAATATCAGTCATTGTGGTTTATATAACACTGCGTCTATTTTGACATAAATAGAAAAGAAAGCGTAACACATTCACTTGAGGAATAAAATGCTTGGCCTGTTTTTTCTGGATCAATGAGGGATTGATTTCTTGGAAGCAGTCGCGTCCCACCTGTTTGGTTTATTCCAGCTCTGAGGAGCCTGTGCAGACTGAGCCTGATTGTCTGATTGTCTCCGGAGTCACATCGTAGCCAGCCGGCATCTCAGGTGCAGCGTGTTTTATCTGAGAAGAAAGCCATATCGGTGCAACAGAGAGAAAACCCTTTCTCAGATTTACTGAGATGATAATCTTTTCAACTTTTAGCATTTTTTCACACGTGAATGCATTATGCTTTTGTTGCTTTTGTTATTACACTGTTGATAGAATTACAATTATCATGAATTATATTTTGTTTAGTTGTAATAAAATCTACCTTTGACGTAATAGCTGAAACATATAAACTGTTTTATTAGCTTTTGTGATGTGGGAGGGTTTTAACTCTTTGGGTGTAATGTGCCTCTGAGATCAGTGTAGTGTTTGACCAGGATGGATCTAATCAGGATAAAGATACAAATTAAATCCCACTGATTTATCAAGCAAGTGAAAAAGATTTTAAAAAAATTCTTACATGTGATTAGAAGTGAAAGACACTTTTATAATCAAATGAGGAGCATAGAAAATTGTGCAATGAAATACACACACTAAAACATAGTGGACAAAAACGTAGGGAGACTTGCATGAAATACAGCCGTAAGGAAAGCGAAGGTTAGCTGAAGATTCAAGGAGCAGCCTTGTGACCAAAAGATTGCAAATTGGAATCCTTAATCCCCCCTTTGCTCCACTGGAGCTGCTCAGCTGCGGCGTGAAAGCCTGGTGGTTAATGCTCCTCGGTCCTTCCCTGCCTCCACACTTGACTATAGTTCAGGCTCCATAGTTCTGGCTGGGACTGAGAACCGGCCCAAGTTTTTAATTTGTCGAATAAGATTTAGAACAGTGTCATATGATCCGAATCCCTGTTGACTTGACTTCTTGGTGGTTTTTTGCGTTGTGATTGGACCCTACGTGGCTACATAGCCTCACAAAATCTAAAATTGTTATTTGTTATTTGCTACGTCAAAAAATGTGCTCAGTTCACTGCAAAAGCAAAACAGCAGACCATAATTACAGAAGAGAAAACCTGCCATCCGATGGATGATGTGGAAGTTGCAGGTTACTCTCCACTCAGACACAAAGCTTTCTGTATGGACTTGTTTTCCAATAATTATTGTAATTGGCTTCTAATGTAGTTTTTAATTGAACTGGGTGAATTATTTTTCCCCGGTCTGTCATCTGTTAAAATACTGGCAGATGTATCATGCTCAAGAGTTTTTAAACATGAACAAATTTCAGTGAAATCTATGATAAATTGCATGAATAATGGCAAATTAACAATAGTCCTCGAGATGTGAGATGTTTTGAAACATTTTGTTGCGAACCCGAAGAAATGTCAGGTGTTGATATCACTTTCACTGGCCACTTTTTCCAAATCATTTGGGGAGAAGTGGACAAATCTGCTCAATTCAACCCGTAGATTCTACTGTGACTTTCCTCTACCTCCGGGACTGACAGGAACTATTGAGACGTTATTGACCTACCACCCGTCTCCACGTGTTCATAATGCAGCAGGCCACAGGGAGCTGTCGGTGGCTTTATACCCATTCAGGTACGTGTGACTCTGGCATTCCTGTCCAGGGATTAGTCGATAACATGTTGTCTCTAGAGCCGTTCCTATACAACCAGGTCAGATCGGAAGTAAAAAGAAAACAAATAACTGATTTATTCATCAAAACAAAAGTTATTCAGTTAAAATATAATTTCCATACAAATATACCACGTATTTCATTGCTGCACGTTGGAATGTTTTATTTACATTTTTCATTCACACTATTGGCCTTTTGTTGAATCATTCAGAGAACAATGAATTATGTATATTGACCTTCCTCACTGTTGAGGTCCATATTTTCTCCATCAAAATACGTCCCTGTAACTTTACTTAAAGATTTAAACGAACACTCAAACATGATGAATGAATCCTGTGAGCGATTTGTGACGCACGACGCCGACGGTCAGCTGCTCGGTCACGTGACCGGACCGATAACCGTTCAGAGGAAAAACAGCTGATCCGTTCACAAAGACACCCAAAGGACACCCAAAGGGACACCCCTGCTGGACTAACAATAACCGACATTCAGGGAACCTGCTTTGACTCTTGAATACCGCGAGAGGTCGCTGTTTTCCTTCAGAGAAGCGACCAAAAGAAAAGTCACCGTCAGCGCATCGACCCAACGTTAAACTGTTGATCTACGTTGGTCGCGATCATGGTGAGTTTCGCAGGCGAGAACAAGACGGTCGACTTTGATCGATTCCTGCCAACCGAGCGGAAGTCCTCAGTGAGGGAGACTCCCACGCGGGGGGGGGGGGGTCGGATTGGCAAACCGCGTTTTATTCTGTTTGTAAATCGGGAAGTTTGTGTGGTTGCGGTTGATGGTTTGCGAGCTCGCTGGTTCTCCCCGTGCTGAGTGACAGGAGCCACCTGGGGGGGCGGGGCGGGGGACAGAAAGCCCCGCCCTCCACATGAGTGCAATGCCATAGAATCACTTAGATGTTGCGATGGGTTCCTAGTTATTATTCTGCAACGTTTATTTAAATGCGCACAGCCGTTTTGATCAGTTTCTTCTATCTTGCATATATTACATCTGAGAAATGTGTAAGGAATATTGTTCACCAATTTCTCACATTTGATGGTAAAAATATATAAAAAATCTGTCCATTTTTCAGCTGAATTAAATCATTGGACTTCTGTCTGTACTTACGGCTTGTGTTTGGAGAATTCTGTATTCTTTGGGATTTTTCTATATTTTAGTTAGTAATAAATGCTTAATCACGAAATAGGTTTAGATTTCTCACACGGGACATTATCCACTACAGTAATTGCAACCACAAAATAATTGTTAATTCGTATATAATCAAATGCCGTATACGAACAGTATTACATTACATTACATGTCATTTAGCGGACGCTTTTATCCAAAGCGACGTACAATAAGTGCATTCAACCATAGGGTACAAACTCAGGAGAACAAGAAACAAGAAAGTGCAATTTCCTCAAATAAGCCAATTTACAATTTGCTATAGATGAGTGACGTTACAAGTACAATTTAAGTGCTACAATTTGTTAGTCTTTAGTCGAGGTAGAGTCTGATTAGTCGAGGTAGAGTCTGTCAAGTATGATCAATTGACATCAAAAAGCAACATCTTGCTCACTACAATACTCGTATTGGTAATATTTTCTCTACAGATTGTTTCATCTGAGCAGTTGTTAGAGGATAGAAGAGTAGTCAATCCACTATTGTCACTTAAACTCATATTTTACTGTGCGGTTAATTTATTGTGTTTACTCTCATTTTAATTATCTAGCAACCCCTAACAGTCCCTCAATGCCATGTTGGGAACCACACTAGTACAACTGTACATGAAATAGCTCACTTCTCAGTTTTGGTTCATGTTTCTGTTTTGTCCTTTGCCGTTGTGACCTACCCAACCGTTCCTCTACTCCTTGTTTAAAGATGAACTTCGGCACAAATACTCATTGCAGCAGTTACACTAGCAAAGAAAACATTCCAGCTTCAGGCAAAGTAGATGCACCGCACGCGCAGCGACCCAAACAGCGGAGGGTCCTCGGTGTGTTGTCAGAAAATGAGCAGCGTGGTCGATCGCTCAGCCAGGTGAGAGAAAAAGCCCCAACGGAGAACATTGTATTTTGTTAATTCAATTTCCCCTTAAAGAAATGGCATATTTCAACTTAAAGGTCTTTCTCCACAGGGGAGCCACTTTTCCAAACACAGCTCAATCTCAGACAGCTCTCAGCTCGTCTCCCTCGGCAGCCCGCCCACTTCCAACTTTGACGTGTACGTTGAGGAGGCTTGTGAGGTTGTCCTCGAGGCCTCTGGTCAAGAAGTGGTCTCGGACAGCTTTTACCTAGACTGCAAATCTGCTGGATTACAACATGAACATTCGAGACTTCTGCTGGAACTGAGTTCAAGTGAGTTTGGCAAATACAAAGACACCTGCCGAGAATTTATTATTCCTTACCGATGCTGTTCATTCTTGTAGGTTCATGCCAGGATGCTTCTATGCAGTCGGAACCAAATAAATCTCTCATGTCAGAGGAGGTGTTTCGCGTTTCAGAGTATGCAGAGGACATTCACCTGCACTTGAGGGAGAGTGAAGTGCGGATTCATCTGTACTATAAGGGCTGAATCGCGGGCAGGATTTAAACGCATCATAGTCATGTTGTTTTGCTCCTCAATTTGTTACAAATTCCCCATGATAACAGCTTGTTTTGTCCCTGGTGCCAGATGAGGACTAGGCCGTGGGCAGGCTACTTACTAAAACACCCAGAGATCACCAACGGCATGCGCGCCGTCCTGGTGGACTGGCTGGTGGAAGTCGTCCAGGAATACAGGCTTCGTTCTGAAACCCTGCACCTGGCTGTCAACTACTTGGACCGCTTCCTCTCCTCCACGGCATACGTCAAACGGAGCAAGCTGCAGCTCATTGGCATAGCTGCGTTGCTGATTGCCGCGTAAGCACGTGTTTGTCTTTTCCCAAAAGCTTTCACAGGTGTCCGGTACAATCCAGCAGGCACTGGATTGTTCAAACCAATTTGTGAGTCGTGACAAAAATCCCCCTAGTTGGAGTTGGAGTGACAAATTTGCAAGCTGATGCCGCCTGATCTGTCACCTCGTAGAAAATATGAGGAGATCTCCCCTCCAGAGTTGAACGAGTTTGTGTACACCACAGACAACACCTACACTAAGAATCAACTGGTCCAGATGGAGCACGTTTTCCTGAATGTGCTGGCTTTCAAGATGACAGCGGCCACCACAAACCAGTTCCTACGCCTCTTCATGTCCATCCGCTCCGTCTGTGCCAACACGGAGAACCTTGCCCTCGTGAGCAGAGTCAATAACTCAAATGCCAGTTAGATCAGAGTGTTGTGCCCACTGCCTTTTTGAATTTCCCCATGTCCCTAGATCATATTTTGAATCGGTGATGTGTGTTTTTTACCGCTTCTAGTATTTGGCGGAGTTAAGCCTGCTGGAAATCAATCCATTCATACAGTACACCCCATCTCTGGTGGCAGCTGCCGCGTACTACTTAGCCACTTACACTCTAAACAAATCTCTCTGGGTAAGTCTGTCCAGAACAATGGCTTGAGGTGAGGATTGTTTAGGCAATTGGCCAAAACTTGACTTTTTACATTATTTCTTATATATTCTAGCCTGATTCCTTAATTGCCTTTACCGGCTATACCACGACTGAAATTGTTCCTTGCATGACGGACCTTCACAAGCTTTACATCAGTGCAGCGAGTCGCCCACAACAGGCCATCCGGGAAAAATATAAAAGTTCCAAGTAAGGCATAGTTTAACCTATCTTTCATGTGTATTTTCTATATCTGAACACATGTATTTTATCTCTCTATTGACAGGTATTGTTGTGTTTCATTGATCACTGCACCTGCTGTTCTGGACTTACTATGAAAAGATACCCCAGGCTCCTTTGATGCTTCTGACCCAACAATATTGGAATATGAACAAAACGTGCACAGATATTTTTGCAGCCAATCCCATATAAACCACTGTACAGTGGACACTTAATTACCTTGTTTTTCATCATTCATTCCTTGTTTGTACACATACAATAAATCTGTTGTAATAAAACCTACTTTGTGGCTAAATCATTTCACTACTTGCAGTTGTTCATGCAAAAGGTTTTTAAAGCTGGTAAGTCAGCAGTAATATATATATTCTGTTAAGAATGTCCTTAAACTGCAGCATCCTCCTAATCTTTTAGTGATTTAAAATATATTGTCATGGAATTTATAGCAATTATTATTTTTTTGTATATCTTGTCTTCCTAAAATGCAAAGTTAGTTTAACAAATAACCATATGTTATTTTATTATGTTTTATTAATCATCCAGCTACGTTATTATTGTTGTGTCAAGCGTTATAATTCAACTCGCCGCCCATGGCTTTTATTCTGAAAAGGTTCGCCGGAAGCCATTTTTGTCGCTCTGGCTGGTTTTGACGCTTGTATAAAACAGCTGGGAGGTGCGCTGAATGAACTCAGACCGTGAAGTGCACACTCATTGATACATGCCAGCCTTCTCCTGCCTATTATAGTACCGACGACCTTCGGTGAAGTAACAACGAGACACTTTGAAACCACTTTTTTTTGTTCTTTTGTGATTTTATTTCCCAAAACTGAACTTCAAATTAAGGTAAACCCGATTTAAGATTATTATTTATTGTCTATCAGGCATGCCGCCTGAAAAGGTAGCACGCGATTATGCATTTGATAATGAGATGAAGGGTTCATGTGTACACTCTTAAATGTGAATCTACTATGAGGACTTTTTAAGAATGCCTGTTGTTCAGGTTAAACCTGATGTGTTTGTTCGGGCTAATTCACAACGCGTCATCTCCACATTTCTTTCTCACATTCCACGTTCCGCTTAAGTGTTGGCCATATATTCAAGTTGAGCCGCTGTCTCGTTGCTGCTTCGATTCTTTGCTTAGGCTGTTTTTTAATTCCAACTGTCTCCAATCCACTTAACTGAAATCTCAATCTTCCGAATCGTTAAGCCTAAAGAACAAACTATAGTGAAAAGGGTATATCTAATTATATAGCATCACTATAACAATCTTGATATTGCAGTTCCAACTTGTGTGTCTCTTTGCCTCCGTTGTAGCTTCTGTATCCCGTCTCCTTGTCAGCATGACTGAGCCTGCTGAGCTGCTGCTCATCAAGGACCAGTACGAGTTGGCGTTTCATTCTCTGAGCCGAGGCCTGGCGGCCGAGGAGGCCGGCAAAAGAGAAGAGGCCCTGATGTTTTACAGGAAAGGTCAACAGCACCTTACCCAAGCAATGGAAGTCCCCACCGGGGGAGAGAGGCACCTGGGAGCGGTCTGGGACACAGCCAGGGGTCTTCAGCAGAGGATGAGGGACACTCTGAGGACTGTCAACACCCACCTCTCTGACCCAGAGGCCTCTCAGCTGACAAAAGGATGCCAGCGGGGGCGCCTGCTGATGAATCTACCTCCCAACCTGTACCCGGACCTGACGCCATGCCGCCAGCCTCCACAGAGCTCCCTCAATCACCTGTACCCGACGGTGGCTGCCGCCACCCAGGACACAGCCCTAACGCTCCAGCCCAGTCTTCCTTCCTGTGCCCGGCTGCAAACCCTCCCCGCCGCGACCCACCCGGGGGATCAGCCTCCGGCGTACACGCCACAGCCAACTGTCGGCCACCGCAGTCTGTCTTACGCTCCTGCTGAAGGTGGGCTCAGGCCAGGGAAGCAGGCAGCTGCAGCAGGAGGTGGAGGAGATGGAAACGAGCTGCTGCACGTCCCCTCTGGGGTGCAGATGTTTTTCGTGGCGCCGAGCGGGCAGGTCAGCTCCCTGTCTCATCCAGGTTACCTTCGCATCGTTCAACTTGACAGTGAGCACAAGGGTTCCACCGCTGGGAAAGCCTCAACATTTCTACAGGTGAGTTTTCTGTATGATGTGATAAATACGTCTAAAGTATCTGCGTGCATGTGGGGGTAAGCATGTCAGCATAGCATTTGACTTATGATTGCTTTCTTCATTTGTCATTTAGTTGTTGGGTCACTCTGAAACTCATCACTGCACTGTAATAAAATCTTAACAGTCCAAAACAAAAAGTGTTAAAAAAAGTAAGTCAAAAATTCACTTTACTATGATGTGAAAAAAAGAAAATATTATAGTCAAAATAATTCTGACTCATTAGAGTAATAGATCAAATTTTTCAGCTCTAGTAGCAATGTTGTCGTTGCCTTAAACCCCCCCCGCCCCGCCTGCCCCCCTTATGTTTACCTCCAGAGCGGCCTGGTCGGCTGCTCTCCTGTATTCTGGCCATGCTTTGTCTCCCAGGAAGACAATGGTGCCACTAACAGATGACTCTGCGCTCCTGTTGTGCTGCTGGCCAGTGCCATGAGCCCTCACAGGGGTCATCGTGTCAGGCGGCGTGCCAGCTGCACAACGCTGTATCTGTAGTACGTCTGTGCGGACGACTGGCATAAGACCTGATGGGCTAACGTAGTGTTTCTTATCTGTTAACGGATGGTCTACTTGCTGTGACAAGACAATATTTGTTTATGCCCCCCCAAAAAAGCCCCTTTTATTTATTAGGTGAATTTAGAAAATAGCATTGAACATGTGCTTTTCATTTGACATATTATGAACTAAGGAAACAAATAAGAACAGACGCCACCATGTCCTCATTTTCTGTCTAGTTCTATCTGAGGTTGTTGTTCAAAATAATGAATGTGAAGTGAAGCAATGGGAGATTGTAATGATGAGGATAAATCCCATTCACACACATTCATCACTATTCCGCAGACGTTCTGGTCCCAGGGGTCTTGGGGCTTTCCTCTTATTTTTGTGTCTTTTCTGTTTTCAAGGTGTGTGACTGTCTCTTCCTGCTGGAAGCAGGCACTCCAGTGCTGTTGGCTAACTCCGGCATCTTCATGTTCCGGGACACCTTGTCAGAGACGCCAGGGTCCTACGTGGGCATAGTGCTGTCCTCAGAACTGCCTGCTGTACATGGGGAGACGTTTCAGGCTCTTCTCTCGCAGCTGGCTAACCTTAGGGTCCAGGTCAGGCTTTACTCAGTATTGAGCGTGTGTGTGTGTGTGTGTGTGTGTGTGTGTGTGTGTGTGTGGAGTCAACAATGTGATGCGTCATGGTGTTGGAACGGAATGGGGACGGTGTTGACATTGTTCACGACGAGTCATTTCCTTTTTAAAACGACAGCACCGCCTTGTAGAATCCATAGTGTCACTGTCCTCTGCTGAGACGTCAAGAGGAACCGGACCGGTGAAAACATTGTCAGCTGAGTCACGACTCACAGGAATGAACGCCACCCGTTTGGGTGTATGCACATTTAAAAATGATCTCACTGTACGTCCTTTCATTATAAAATTGCATAAATTGGACTTAATGGATTCCCTGGCAGGGTCCAGAGGGAGAAGGGTCAGATGTCATGAACCTGAGTGACAAAATCCCCCTCGGTCCAATGAAAGAGCATGAAGGACTCACAGTGCCGACAGGGGAGAAGGAGAAACCGCCACTTCCTGGGTGGAGTGAGAAGATGGCGCAAGGAATCTTGACAGGTGTGTTTGTGTGACCCCGATCAAAGGAAAAAAAAAAATACACAGAAAAATCAGTGTGCGCACATTGTAGGTGAAGCTGGAAACCGTGTGTGAAACAACCGCTAGATGGCAGAGTTTACCTTTGCACCAATCTCTCTTGAACCAGATTGAGTGCTTCAGTTAACTTTGTGTCCAACCACCTCATTGTCACCATCCAGTAGATATTTAACAACACAATCACTGGTATTGCTAATTTACATATAACTCTGTAAATAACTACCACCCTAAGAACATATTCATGTCTGTAGGAGCTACGCGGTTGAGTGTCGGGTTCGCTAAAGGAGCAGAGGCCACTGGTAGGGCCATTAATAAAGGAGCAGCCAAGTTGCGGGAGCACATCACGCCTGAGGAAACTCCTTCAGAGGTCAGCCCCCATGTCACCAAAAGTCTGGAAGCGGCTAGACAGGCCACGGGGGGGGCCGTCCGAGTCAGCCAGTTCTTAGGTAAGAGCGCGAACCGATTCAAGAGGGACTGTTTGCCACGCTGACAGTGAAAATACAAATGTATTTTTAACATTCCACGCTCCTAGAGAAAAGCTTTCTTAATTGTTATTTTTTTTAAACTTTCCCCGCTTGCCACTCTATGTTTGTACACATTTACAGTTAATGGAGTGAGTACTGTGGCAGGACTCGTGGCTGAAAAGATGGCTCCTCATGTGAAGAAACAGGGCTCGAAGCTGGTCCCAGAGTCTATGAAGACGAGTAAAGATGGCGGGCCTTCCAGCTGGGATGGAGCCAAGTTTGTGGCCATCAGCAGTGTACATGGTGTGTAACGACGTGAAGGAGATTTCAGGCTCAAACATGAAGTTCAACTATCATATATATTTGTGTATTGAAAATGTTTTCTTAGATATGAGTGATCCAAATCTTTCTAGCGTTCTCAAGCATTTTTTATTTTTCCACCTAAACCAGGTCTTTCTACTGTTTGGTCCAGTCTGGAGACGGGTGCAAAGCTTGTTGGCAAAAGTGTCACAGCAGAGACTGTCACGACGGTGACTCACAAGTAAGTTCTGATATTTGCAGTCACGTTCCTTGAAATGTTCTAATCAATGAGCTATTGCAGATTGCTTTCCGCTGTGTTCTGAATCTATTTGGTGTCTTTAAACAGTGGAACACTGGCTCAGAAACCAGATACCTGTTGTGCTTTCTACTTGGTACGTTGGGAAACTGATCTGCTTTCACACCTATTTCTTTTCAGATTTAAGGGCTTAGAAAATGTATTAAAAATGTCCAGCAACATATGACTGCACGGGGAATAAAGTCAAAGACTGATCAACTCTTTCACGAACTGTACACTTTCATTAACTCACAAACTAACCCTGAGAGACATATTCCCAATCCAACGCAAGAGCTAACACAGAATGGAAACGTCATTTTACTCATTCATGTCTAGACCAATAAACTGTGTTTTGGGCTCTTTTCTGACTTGATGTAGTTTAAAGTTCTTGTTCTGTTTGTGTCTTTCTGGGTTTGCTAACTGCAGCTAAATGTCAGCTTGTGTTTGGTGGTGCCGCCCTTGCTGTACTTTCTCTGGCCCCTCTTTCTGGTTTGTTACTAATAAAACTACTACAAACTAAAATGTGACTCTTTTTCTCGGCTACCGTGTTGACGCTAATGAAAGCCGCGCCAACCTCCACATTCTCCCAGCGTTTTAATTCTGTGCAGGGCCTCACTTATTTCGATGCACACCAACCCGCTCCTCCCTAACTGCGCCGTGTTGTTTGTGGTGAAGGTACGGTAACGATGCAGGCACAGCTACAGACACTGGTCTGAAGTCAGTGATCAATGTTGCTGTGGCCGCATACAACTTTGACAATCTGGGCATCAAAGCCTTTATGAAGACGACAGGGAAGCAGACGGCCAAGGCCGTGGCCAAGCCGCGGGAACAGCCCGCACAAACACAGGCAAAGGAGCCACTGAAACGAGAACATCAAGAGGAGACGAAGGGAAAAGAAAAGGTGAAAAAGCAGACAGAGAATTAAAAATACATTTAAAAAAAAGATTCACTAAGGAAGGTCATAGCTTTGCTTGACGAGTTCTGTCGGATTGATGGATCAACTCATCATTTGCATAACAAACAGGCCACTCGTTTCTTGATTGGATGTTATTAGTTTTGTAAAAGTGTAAAAAACCATAAGTAAAAATGTATTTCCCAAGTAATTTTGTTATTTATGCATAGTGAAGTGATATTGAAGGCATTTTTTTTTTATTGAAATTGTAGTGACGTCATGTGTACATTGTTTTACAGTCTATATGATAAAAAATAATTGATGTGAAGCGGTTAAGAGTGAACTTATATATTAACCATTTTAATGATCCGAATGAACGTGCAATAACGTTAACGCAAAGCACGTGTGTACATTAACATAAACTACACATTTGAACCATTGTAACCATGATGAATCTCTCCTGGATGTTACAGATGAACAAACCGATATTATCTCACAGACATGCAGTTGTTTTTGAAGTTAATAAAAATATAATATGTGTATACCGTTATGTTAACTGTTGAAGAAGAAGTAGAGGAAGTGCATCTGATGCCTAACGAAATAGTCTTAAAACTATTTGCTTGAAGAAAAAAAAGTAAAATAAAAATCTTGTAGCGAAGTCCAGTTATTTGTTCCCGTATATATTCGTCTCATCACATTCAACCGAAAAGGTCTTTTCGGTTGAATCTGCGCCATCGTGTCCGACAAACCGGAAACATTGGTTTCCATGGAAACTGCGAGGCGCAAACATTCCGTCGCTATTCCAACATGGCTGAAAACAGCGGCAACGGCCGATTCGATTTGTCACGCCTGCAAGCAGAACTTGAGCAAGAGAGGGACACGAAGTAAGTGCGTTTAAAGTGAATATGTCACTTTTCCAAGTGAAACGTTATTTTCCACTCCAAAAACCACCTTCTTAAATACAGAGATGCGCTCGAGGAGTCCGTGACAGATCTGCGCAGTACGATGGTTGAACTGCAAGAGAGACTGCACAGTGTCGACGGGGAAGGTTTTTCTTTTTTCCTAAATATCTAAATATCACCTTCACCCACAGTTGCAAGCTGTTTTGAAACAATCCACTCGGTCGAGCCTGGTCTCAAATGGGACAATGATGGGTTTCCTTGCTTATTCTAATGCAGGAAATGAGTGGAAGACAAGGTATGAGACACAGATTGAACTAAACGGACAGTTGGAAAGACAGATGTCAATCATTCGTGAGAGACTGGAGGAACTGCGAGGGAACCCCGTGGGTGAGCTCACACAGGCCTGTGCCGGCATTTGAAGATATTTATGCTGAAAGGTCAGATGGGTTAGATAATTACATGAATGTAGACACATCGAATCAAGTTGTTGAGAACCTCAGAGGACAGTGTCTCAACACCAAAAGCAGTGTCGTTGCAATAATTATTTAAAAAAAACTTTGGGGTGAGCTCAAGATCTTCACACGGCTGATGTTGGCATGAACTGGTGTGTAGTCTGTCTCTAATCTTTCAACTATAGCGTATTAAAACAACAATGTTCACTGTGATATGTTCACCCCTCTTGAGCAAGTGTGAGTTTTAAAGAACGTACAAATAATGCTCACGCACACTTGCTTTTCACAGATCGATTGGCCTCCATCAGAACCTATGATGACATGCCAGTAGTGAGTGCACATTTTCTATTGAGTTTCCTGCACATGTGTTTTGTGGTATTGGAATTATCAAGAGTTATTTTTCCATGTGCAAACCCTCAGAGGTATTCTGTTTTTTGTCATATCTCACAGGTACTTTATTCTATTGTTCTAAATTCCCACGACTTTGGCAATCAATTTGTTCCTAATGTTCTAATTAGGGCTTTTTAAAATGATAGTGTTAAATACGTAAGTAGTAGGACCCCTGGGGTCAAAAGCAGCCCATTACAGCCTTCGCAGTATTTATAAATACATCATAATAGATTATTGAAATGTTGGCCATGCGGGTGCTGATTTAAAGTATCACTATCTAGAGAGTGTTCAGTCATGTTGAACCCAATAACCACGGATCCAGCAGACACAGATACTAATGTACTCTGTCTATTTTTGTTTTACACAACGTGAATATAAAGTGTAATTAAATTAATTCACTTTTTTAATGTCGTTTTGGAGAACAAATGTTAACATTTTTAGTTTGAAGGCTGTTTCTCACAGTATATTCTTGTTGGAATCCCCATCGCTTGTCCTTTTGGGTTCAATATGGTGGTAGGAGGCGGGTTAACAAACAAATGACACACAGGGAGCGGCACAAGTGTTTGAGACGAAGCACGTGCCAGCAGAGAGAGCCAGAGGAGGAGGAGGAGGATGGTCGAGGGTGTAGCGCCAGCTGCTCTCCATCTTCCCGTTGACGCAGCCTGAATAAAGTGCAGTTTGATCACAGCCCGGCAATCATAACATACAAACAGTAATGCACACTAGTAACAATGCTCTACCACAAATAAATGCACAGCACTCACTGGTTACACAACACGATCTAAAAATGGATCTGTGGGCCTTAAGGCAGAACTAACGGCTGCTCACTATTTTATATATATATATTTATATATCCAAGGCGTGGCTGGTAAACCGTGTACTGAAGATCTGTAGACAAATTTGCGAGCTTCACGGTAAACTAGACTGAGCATGTTGAAAGAAGGTGGATTATTTGTAATCAGTGCAGTTAGTAATTGTGAAGACAGCGGTTGTCTGTTAAGAGCAACCGTTGTAGGGGCACGTCACGGTGTCTCTGAAGGAAGCTTGAACCTTTCGTCGATTCTCCGGCATCATCCGAGTGTCCTTATGCTAGTTTCCACACCTGAAAGGTTGACAATGGACATTTTATATGCATATGATGGACTGGAGTCTTCTAATCTTGAGCATGCAAGCGAACGGAAACAGACAAGGATTAGGCGATATTTTAAATCTTCCACCCCTGGCTGTAAAATTTCATTATTATTTCAATACTATATACTCTCTTCTAGCCTTAACATGTCTCAGCTCTCTGTGTTATGAGTTTATTGGCTTATTGAATAATGCCTAATTAATTTGTGCTCATGTCTTATTGTTTAGTAGATGGCACCATTTCATTGGAATGATTTGTAATTAGACAACAGCAGCGAAACACCATTCGTGCTTCTGTGTTATGAATGTTGCTGATTGATGGAAAACTCTTTGCCTCAGGAAACCCTGAGACATCGTCTGAAGCTCCTGACGGAAGAGAAGTCCGACCTCCAGAGTCAGCTGATGGACTGTCGTGGCAGAATTGAACAGGAAGGAAAGGTTTGGATCTCAGCGGGGCCACGGCCCAATCTTTGCTGTCCAGTATTGTTGAGGGTCATAAAGTCCGCTGGTCCGGTTTGATCATTTCTCAGACAAGCAGCTTTATTTATTCCTCAGGTATTGTACATTTCACTAGCAAATTAGCATCATTAGCAAAGGGATTGAAAAAGATTTGGCTGAAATGTTTTGCATTCGTTAACAACCATTGATGCAAAATTGAACACTAACCTTTGTCCTGCGCTGCTACGACAAGGCCGGCATGCTCATGGTTTGGGGTCTCTGTTCTTTGTTCATTGTTAGAACGATATTAGTTGAATAAAAGTTTAACACGCAGCCTATGCGGCCAGTAATCCATGCTCTAATCTGTTGCTCATTAGACTGAAGACCTCCTGAAATATTACACACAGGCAGCAGGCGCAGTAAAAGCGCTGCAGTCCGAGCAGACAGATTATAACTGACAGTTGGAACTGGTTTGTCCATGAATGGAGGAATGTGACAATAAGGCCCTCTGTTTCTTTCCAATATCAGGCCTTTCATAAAACCAATGACGAGAGGCGGGCATATCTTTCTGAAATAGCTAAGGTAAGCGTTCTCTTTAGTCTTCTCTAATTAGAGAGGATTGCTGTCGTGGTTAAATTGTATCAGAGGATAATTCGCTGCAGGCTGTTGTGCTCCGTAGCCTTTGTGTTTAGTGCTGCTCTCACCTCTTATATAATAGGTGTGTCTGCTCAACCCCGAAAAGTGAATCAAGAACTGTCTTATGCTGCAAAACAAACTGGTGGCTGCAGGGTTGAAACTAACGCAGCTCCAGGGAAACTTCCTCAATATCACAAATTTGCCTCACAGGCCTTTACAATCTGAACAATCCGTGACGTCCTCTGTCCCGGAAACCAAAGGAAGTACCACCCCCCCCAAGAAACCATAATGGGAAGAACAGTTAGGAAGAAACCAAAGGGGAAACCAAAGGGGGAAGTTTTAAGCCTTCTCTTAACTGGTGGGAGTGTCTACCCGTGACTTTAACTGGAAGCTGGTTCCACAGATTCTTTGCCATAAATCTTGTGAAGGCACTCGAGAGCTCTTGCCTGTCGAAACACAAAAGCATACATGCATCTGCTTATGCTTAAAACAAATATTTCTGTCTGGGGTTTACCTGTTATTACTCATGAATTGTCCTCTGACGCAGCTCTCCTCCGAAGCCCAAAGAAGACAGTACTCCGTCCAGCCACAGGGGACAGTAGAGAGCAAACCGAGGAGGTCAGTGAAACAACACAAGTGATGGATTCAATATTGTGAACTGAGTGTGAATATTTGGTTTGCTAATCTGATAACAACCGTTATTTTATTTTACTTTTTTCCCTGTACAATATAATTTCTGAAACTACCATTTGATGTATTTTTGTCTTACAGTTAAAAGAAAGAAAATATTAAAATGTAGCCCATTTGGTAGATAACAAGAATTAGTCCTAAACAAAATTACACATAATTACATAACTTGTGTAGTATTAATTCAGAACTAAAATAACTAAATTAAAAACAGTAAAGTACTGAAATCCGTTAAGTAGGATGCCAATCCTATGAAGAAAAAAGACTAACTTTTATTATTTCATGCAGATTATCAAGTTATAGACATGTATGGCTCTTAAACTGTTCTTAAAAGGGTCACTACATGATATACTGTAAGTAAATATTATTCTTAAATCAATCCGACTTCATTTTGCAGTTAGTGCACTGTAAAGTATGCTTGACAAATGAGCTTAGATGTAATAAATATTGATTCTGAGATGTAATACTATCTTGTAATACCATTGTTCCCATGTTTAAAGCACATTAATAAAAATGTTGTTTCTAAATGTTCTAATTGCATAGAGGGAGGCGGACCAGCAGGAAGGCAAAGGCTGATTCTAAAAGAGGAAAGAGAGAGAAGAAGATGGAGGGGGAGTGTTTGCTAAAGGAGGAGGAGGTGGCGGAGCAACAGCAGAACAAAGAGAACAATATAATTCCTACAGAGAAAGCAGACTACCCACACTAAAGTACGACCTGAAGCACAATCCTTAACCCTACCACTTTGTGTTATAGCCCTCTAAATAAATAAAAAGTTATCTGACTAACACTTCTCAGAAGATGATTGTGAGAAAGGTAATCCAGCCATGTGCCCCAGTCAGTGCTCTTTTATCCAGTGTTCCTTTTCAATTGATGGAAAATGACAGTGGTACAAAATGTTTCGTTTATATTTGGGGCATTATTATTTCTTTGTTTCAGCAAAAAGGGCATGTAGGAGCCGAGCATGACATTTCTTCTGCCACCAACTTTTTCAAAAACACCTCCTACGATTTGTATTACGTAAGCAACAGCACGTCCACCACTCTCTCTGTAGTTCACGCACAGAGCACCCAGTCACCCCCGTCCCACCCACGGGCCGCCTTTACAAACGCAGGAGTAGGAGCTGCACTAGTTAATCGGAGGAATTGTCAGAAGCTATTTTCATTTGTTTTTATAAAGAAGTGTGAAGTTTCTCGCCTTAAACCTGAACTGAAATAACGTCCTGTACCTCAGACATGGTTTCCAAAGGAAAAACAGCAGTAATCAACGTTATTCTTCATTGATTAGTCTTTCAGTGTAACGACTTTGTATTAATTGGCTCATGGATTGGGATGTAACATTTGGGGTTTTAGAATAAGAAGTTCCAGGCTGCGCGTTATGAATGACCTGCTCTACGACTGCAGTGTGTGATGTCAGCAAACATCAGACCAGTTGAACTGTCCATAACTATCAAATTTGGCTTTGGAAGTGTGGGATAGCAGAAGTATTTCCTTCAGTGAAGATCAGATTGTGACGAGGACATGCTGACATTAACGCCGACGTTTTATGATTGATGCCTTTAAATTCTACATTTGGAAGTGATACTTTAAATAACCCACGATCTCACACTCCCAATCAATCTTCATCATCGTTCACTAAACCAGTTTAAAAAAGAATAACCTGAAGACATCTGTAAGGGGCTGAAGGGCACAAGAGTGGAGGGAGTGGACGTTCCAGCCATAAGCCCTCCACCTACTTCATCAGGGGAATTGAGGTCCAGGTGTGCCAGGAGACACACCTGGACCTCATCAAGGGCTGGGTGAATGAAGGCGGGGGGGGGGGCAGGTTGGGAGGGGAGCAGTGTGGGTGCGCCCGCAGACCTCCCCAAGTTGGTAAGTTTAATTTAGTTTGGCGAACACGCTGGAGCTAAACTTGGTTATCTGTTTTCTTTTTATCATGTTTTAGTCAAATGTTTGAACACATACAATCAGCCTCTGCCTCTTGACTGCTGTGCTGCCTTCTTTGCCTCAATCCTCTTACAACATCATCGACCCAAATCCTAATACTTTCCTGTTTTTTGGGTGTCCATCCATGTTCCTGATGGAGCCGGCTGACCCACCCCCCTCTGTTTCATGCACAATCCTGTTTCGGTACAACTCCCTGCATCCTGCCAACGAATCCCACAGAGCGGTTACAGAGTAACCACCGGGATGCCTCCAGCTGGCAGGATAAACACGGGGACAATTCACTACACTTACTGTCAAAACACCACATGTCACACCATTGCCCATGCTCTACCTGCTGCTCACCAGGCGAGTGCCGTGAACAATTTAGTGTAGGCCCACGTGCCATGTGTTGCACGTGTGCATATTATTTGAGCTAAATAAGCACGATGTGTCAAAGTGACAGGCTTTGTTTTGTAGCACAAAGATGCAGCGATTCGTGTCAGAATAGATGCAGCATCTGTGTGCAGTAGCACCCGTCAACAGTCCGTGTGGGAGGGCTTTCAAACGTCTCTTTGGTGTTGCAATTAAGAGCCATTTCATTTTTGGAACTATTGTGTCCAGAGACACTCTATAACTCATCATTCCATCTGTTTTCATCATCATCGTTTTTATGATAGACTCAAACAACATTTGGAGTCAAAGGTGTCAATAATAAATCCCTAACTTCTTGATATAAAGATGTGGGACTGCAGCTGATAAAGCTGATCCACAATAAATGTACCTGCAAAGGCACTTAGCCTTAATGCAAAATGCCCAATTCTCCATCTCTGCATATTCAAGCCTAGTTCTGCTCCAGGTGCAAAGAGTATATTAAAATTAATATTATGCAGTCCTGCACTCAAGACAGAATTATGCTTTATCATGTGAAATTACTCTGCAAACATCCATTGTTATGTCCCTATCCTTAGTGAACACATCTGGACGCCAACTAATATAGTAAAAATAAACAAGGTTATGACAATAAGACAACAGCACTCAATCAGGCCCTCACCTCTCTTTTTGCGTGTTGATTTATAGAGATCTGTTTAAGTCAACAAGTAAATTGAAATTAGACCCAAATGTGTTCTTTATGCAAGATAAATAATTGGGATTGGGTGAAAATCACACTTGTCACAATACATTTGGATCCCTGTGAAAGCTTCCCTTCATAGTTTGAATCAAACGGTTCGGGTTTTAGCTGCCTTGAGAACCTTATTGTATACATGTTACATAACAGCTCACATGCAAATGTTGTGGATTAAACATAATGCCGCTCAATGCTTATGAACTCACGGCTTTGATGCGATTGGCCTGCACACACAAAAAAATATGCATCTCAATAAAAGTCATTCACATGAAAAACATTCAAAATACTCAATGTTTAAACAAGCTGAATATTCCCAGAAGGAGAGCAGCGCGTTTCTTGTGTGTGTGTGGTGGTCGCAGGACCAGCAGCGTCCCCGGCACGAGTAGGAAGGTGTGGGTTTGCATTGGAATGAGCGCTGGATGGAAATCACGAGGAGTGACGTGGAATTGAGGGGGGGGCGAAAGAGGTGGGTGCAAAGAGAATACGAGGGGAAGCAGCTACTTAGTTCATTTCCAGTCCAGCCTCTGGCTGCACATAAACACACACACACACATACTGGCGTTTGGTGGTGGGGCACGTGGACCTGACAACAAAAGGACGCACAGGTGGCCAGGATAGGACCACCACTAGTGTCGGAGACCAGCTCACTGAACTGAACTATTTTCTTCTTCCTTTTTGTGTGTCATATCTCCTGGGGACTAAGGCGGCAGTCACGCTGGAGGTGAACGTCACAGAAGCGTTAATTGCTCACGTAGGTAAGCCGATATCCACGCGCTCACCACCAGCTGACACCAAAGCCAAATATGCCGCGAACGCACGCGTCCTCCCGACGGCTCACGCGTCCTCGTCTTTAAAGTTACACATCTTTTATTTGAACCCTTGTTGGTGAGCCGATGATTATTTCCGTGTCGCACTTTTTTTTATATTCGGCATGCTCGCGCCGGAATATGTGACGCTGTAGAGGACCATCGACAGGCGGTTATATTGACTCATGACTGCCGCTCATCTGCGCCTCGGGCGCACAACTCGGGCGCACTCTGACCGGCGGCGTGAGTCGTCATGAGGCACGCTGTCATCTCCTCGGCTTAAGAGCACTTAATCTGTCATTAGCGAGTTATTTTCAGGCAGTGCTGCACACCAGCGACGGTCACCGGCTGGCTCCTGCACCGGCCGCCCGAACCTTCTCCCCGGTTTGGGTTCCTTTCTAACATCGGCACCGCTTGTTGACTTTTTTTGTTCGTTAGAGGAAAAAAAAAAAACTTCCCGATCTCTCTCTCTCTCTCCCTCCCCCGACCCTCTTCCCGTGTCCTTCCAGACAGCACGGCCGTACTTGTGAGCCTCGGCACCGCGATGGAGACGGAGCATTTCGACGAGCGCGACAAAGGTCAGCGAAACATCCGGTCCAGCGCGAGGATGAACGGCGTGCCGAGTCCGACGCACAGCGCGCACTGCAGCCTGTACCGGACCCGGACCCTGAAGACTCTCGCCACGGAGAAGAGGGCCAAGAAGGTTCGCTTCTACCGCAACGGAGACCGCTACTTCAACGGGATAGTATACGCCATCTCCACGGACAGGTTCCGGACCTTTGACGCACTGCTGGCGGACCTGACCCGCTCCCTGTCCGACAAAGTCAACCTCCCGCAGGGCGTCCGGACCATCTACACCCTGGATGGCTGCAAGAAGATCGCCAGCATTGAGCAGCTGGTGGAAGGTGGGTATCCTAAACAGCACGCCTGTGGGACCAGCATTAAACGTGCAGGTTCATGCGTTCCCCTCGTGCACCTGGAGTCAGTGGGTTTCATCAGCAGATTAGGCCAATCGGATATATTCTTCCCCTAAAAAGAACAAGCACTACCTTTGTCTCCTGCAAGATCTTTATAAGAAACCCTTTGTAAAACTGGCCAAGCACACTTCAGATTATTGTGGAGATTCTAAAGGCCTATCACTCATTCAGAGGCCATATGGTGATACAGACATATGTTTTGGCTCAGATTATCTCTCTCCTTATTTACTCTCTAAGAAGTGACAATGAGAAGAACTATGAGTTGTTGACGTCATCGTCTGTTGGTAGGAAAATATAGGTCAGTATTGAGCCTACAGAGGGATGAAGGAAATTATGCAGTAAAATATCCCATATTGTTATAATTTACATGTTAATTACTGTATTATCCTGCTCGTTCCTAGAAGGACATTGCTATGTATCTTCTTAACTTTCTTTTGTTCTTTTATATCCTCTACAATTCGCACTCTCTCATAGAGCTTCTCAGTCCTTTTTGTTATTTCTGCAGCTCATCTCCTTTTCCTCTAATGTTTCAGTAAGTAACCCCTCCCCGCGTTCTCCCCTCTCGCCATTCATTTCAACAGGTGACAGCTATGTGTGCAGCTCTATTGAAGCTTACAAGAAGTTGGATTACACAAAAAACGTGAACCCCAACTGGTCTGTGAACGTCAAGGCCTCGGCCGCGTCGTCCCGCGGGCCTCCGTCTCTGGGCAGCGCCAAGGCCGGCGCACCAGAGAGCCGCGAAATCAAGGACTTCATTCGTCCGAAGCTTGTGACGGTGGTGCGGAGCGGCGTGAAGCCCCGCAAAGCTGTGAGGATCCTTCTGAACAAGAAGACGGCCCATTCCTACAAACAAGTCCTGACCGACATCACTGAAGCCATCAAGCTGGACTCGGGAGTGGTGAAGAAGATCTACACTCTGGAGGGTAAAATGGTAAGAAGTCTTTGGCCAAACAATCATCATCGTCGGCTATGAGTTAATTGAAAGTGTCTGCCTTTGTGTCGCTAAAAGGGTCAAATTCAGATCAACAGGCGGATCAGAGAATTGAAAAAAGTGACACATGGAGACAAAAAGGGGTTGAGAGAAGGTAAAGAAAATAAATGTTTGAATGGAGTCTGGATCCTCAACTCGGCTGCAGTGAATGTGTGCCAGGGCTTTGCCTCCTAATCGGAGTCACGGCCTCCTTGTTAGTCCACCCACCTATTCTGCTCCCTCTCTCAGCTGCGGAGGTAGACGCTATAAAAAGAACACGCTTTCATGCTTTCCACCCATTCATGTATTCTCTGTACAGCGCTACGGCACAGACCTTTGCTGAAGTTGGATGAGGTCAAACGCGCATTCTCCGTGCCGGCACACGTCCGTGTTTGCGTGTATTTGTCAAAGAGGGGCAGCCACAGAGATTAAGACAGCAACTCTGCAATTTGTGACATGTTTTTTTCTCGGCTCTTTTCCGGTTTGCCCCCATGTCACGTTTTGCCCACTCGTGTCATTGCCCTGTCTGTCTGTGTGTGTCCCAGCTCGTCCCTCTCTCTACATCACAGCTACAAGTCATTGAATGAAAGGTTACTGAAGCACTTTCCCCCCTGGCAGCAGCATCAGAACGACACCATCATTTTGAAACCGATTGCATTTGAAATCGAGGGCGTCCTGCCATTTTGTGTCTCACACTGGTAATCATCGTCTAAATGACCACTTTGTGATTCATCCTCGTGAATATGGTCTTTTTTTCCTTTTTCTTTTCACTCTTAATTGCTATTTAATACTCTGAATTAGGACTTGAAAACACAAATCTTGTGTTGGCACTGGTGTGTCTTCCTGTCTCTGAAGCCATGCTGTCTGTGTAATGATCCACTGTTAACTCAGTAGGAAGTCACTCCAGATCCCCTGACCTGACCTGCTGTCAGGTCCCAGCACCAGCCAATAAAATCCAAGAACCAGGCTTTCCTTGAGAAACCTGCTGTTGAGGATTAAACTTTTGCACTGTACATGCTAACTGTAAGGTTAAGGTCGCCTTCGGCTCCGATTATCTTTTGAGACTGCACAATAAATACCAGTTCACCCCTCTATCAGAAGTAAGACTATTATGGTTGTGCTATTTTTAGACGCTACATTGATTGGGCCTGTAGGCATGGCAACACGCTCGCTGCCAAATATGATGGGTTGGGCTGAGTGCAGAACCAACTCCTTTTGATCTTTTTGTATGTATGTATGCATGCGTGGGTGAACGGATGTTGGCGGGTTTGCGATTATGTTATACAACAAGAAAGTAGAGAATTAAGGGAAAATTCTTAATAAACTGGATTGGCGCTTTTAGTGAGTTGCCCACCTGTGTGTTTTGTGCATAACAGTAAATCCTGGACCTGAACAGCCTTCCGTTTCCGAAGAGGTGAAAAGTCTCTATAGGTGAAATGTGTTTAATCCACATTTTATTTATTTGTTTAAGCATTGCACAGAAAGAGAGGGGCAGATGCTTATTGTAACAAGAAAGTCAAGTACATCTGAATGGAAAAACAATCCAAACAATAAAATATGTAGGAGTTGAGGCTGGAGGGATAGGATGACCGGTTAACAAGCCGCATGTCAATGCCACTTGAATATCGAAATATGAGTTTGCGAATGGTAATTACCAGAGTGCTCACCAGGATCAAGGTTACTATAAGGGCTAAGTGGAGTACATGTGTGTGTGTGTGTGTCTGTGTGTGCGTGCACAGAGGCGTCAGCAGAAGTAGGTTTCTGGGCCTGACTGCCACGTTGCGTTGAGTCCCAGCAGAGCAAAAGCACCCGAAGAGAAAGCATCGGAGTATCCGAGCAGCGCAGCTTTCATTAACCCCTTTAATGAGGCCACAGACAGTGAAGCAGGATGTAGACGCGTCTCCCTAAAGCCATATTATTCCCCTATAACAGTTTACGGGACAATAGGCGGATTCTTTTACGCGATTCCTTTTTGAAGTTGAATTATTCTCTTAAGACTTTTTTGAGAAGTTCAATTCCGTTAGAACCTCTGCGGCTAAACCGTGTGCCATGAATAATGGATTATGTTTTTGATATTTGAAGTGTTCGACAGTCTGTTTTTAGCTGCCGTTGCTTCTGTCCGTCTGCTTGTTTCGCTTTTTCATTTACGTGTGTTTGTGTCAAATTATTAACTGAGCCTTTTCTATTCCAATTACTGGGTTTTAATGTTGATATCAAAATAATACACTGTATGATCCTTGCTTTTGAGGAGGATACTTCAGACAAACATCCATCTGTTTGTTTTTACAAAGGGAACCAAAATTTGAATTGTCGTCCAAACACAAATGCTTGTGTACAGCATACGAAAATGAGACCAGCTGATTGTCGCCAGTAGCACATTTCCATCACTAACAAAGATAATCCCCAGTTTATACAAACATATGTCTGCTATACAAAGGTTTTGATATTTGTCATCACTGTTGCAGCCTTTTTGGATCGGGCAGTATTCTGGGAGAACTGATACTGAGATGCAGGAAGAGAGGAGACAACATGTGACAGGCTGTGAACAAGTAACTGAAGGCATCTGATACGCTCCCTGCACTCGAGCTTACTCTACTAGGATTGTTGTGGATATTGTGTTTCTGTCCGTAATGTGACCGACTGAGTGAGGAGGAATATATCAAGTTCCACCCTCACTGTTTGTTCTCGCTCTACATGACGGTGGGGGGTATTTTTAGCTCCGCTCTCTCTTTTCGAGGTTACCACAACCTCGACGTTTTCAGCCAGCTCTCCAGCGTGGCCGGTTTCTATGATGGTTTGATCCAGTTGCCTAGGAACCGACCTGCCGTGATGTCATGCAGCAGCATGGTGAGATGGTGTACCTGGATTGGTCTGATACAGAAGAGCGACGACTCGTAAGTGGCTTAGAACCATCGCTGGCCTATTAATACACGTAAGCTCTGTTTACACACACAAACACAGACACAAAGACAATGCCGGACCCCAGTCGACAGACTTAAGACTCACGCACACTTAGGCATGGATAGTGACACACACTCTTAATGGACTCCTCTAGATTTCTGCTCATCACTGGCCATTAACCCGAGACGATTATCAGCCAGTGCATGAAGCTTAATTAACTCTGAGGTCTGATGCATTCTGTCTTTGTATCTCAGTGGGTCTAGTTTGGACCTCAAATCAACAGTTGTGAAGGATTAGTCGCATAAAATTACACCCACAAAAGACAGGATGGTTTAAATTCAGCTACCGTGACATTTCTGTCTTTATGGTTCAGAAAGGTCTGAAATGGTATTTTTTCCATAATCTGGGTTACTTTGTAAAAACTTGGACGACGTGCTTATTTTCCTCATGCTGTGAAGCGCTGTCTGCACTTGCTGATGATGTTACTCGCCGTTCAACTCGATGCGATCGGTCCTTGTGGAATTTAAAATGTTAACAAGTTACTTCACACTTAATGTCTCTTTCGGGCAACCATTGTTTTCTTCCTGTCCGTCATATTGAGCACCCACAATACCGTGGCATGTTTTCACACTAATTAAATGGTTGATGCTAAATAGAGGCTTAATGTGGGAGTGGAGCGTAAGAGCCACTGGTCCACTTTCTTTAGTGCAGCTCTCACTTGTCGAGCTGCACTGGGGGCCTGTCGTCCTTGGCGATGCTTAAGAGCTTTTAATATCTTTTTGTCTTCGGTTTTCTCTGCAAGCTCCTTCTCACTGAGCCTCTCATTTTCTCTCCACCCATTACTGTTTCTGCTTCTCACTTCGTCTGCATCATTGTTTCTCCTGTTATGTAATGTTTACCTTTCTTTCTGTTGAACACCTACTCTGACATGTTTTTCCCACCTTCCTTTGATTCATTTCTGATTCACATGTGTGCTCTACGCAAGGCAAGGCAATTTTATTTGTATAGCGCTTTTCATACACAAGGCAGACTCAAAGTGCTTCACATCATAACATTTTATACAATAAAGTGAAATAAAATTCAGGAATTAAAATACAATTAAAAACAGCAAATAAAATGATAAATTAAAATCTTATTTAAATGATTTAATTTTAAGGCAGAGGTTAAACGTGCAATGTAGATAAAATTTAGCAGAAGGCGAAGCTGAACATAAAAGTTTTCAGTCTTGTTTTAAACGTGGTCAGAGTTGGGGCAAGTCTTAAATCTTCAGGAAGTTTATTACAGCTGTTTGTTGCGTAGTAACTAAATGATGCTTTCCCATGATTTGTATTTAATGGGATTCACTAACAGATTGGTGTCAGAAGATCTTAGTGATCTTGAAGGCTTATGTAGTGGAAGCATATCAGTGATATACTTTGGCCCTAAACCATGTAGTGATTTATATGTGAGCAGTAGGATTTTGAAATTAATTCTCTGACATACTGGGAGCCAATGTAAGGATTTAAGAATTGGTGTAATGTGCTCACATGTTTTGGTCTTTGTTAGAACTCTAGCAGCAGCGTTCTGAACAAGCTGGAGCTGCCTGACAGTTTTTTTTGGAAGACCTGCCAGGAGACCATTACAATAGTCTTGCCTACTAGTTATAAAGACATGTATAAGTGTTTCTAAGTCTTGCGCTGACATGAGCCCTCTAAGTCGTGCGACATTTTTGAGGTGGTAGTAGGCCGATTTTGTTACTGATTTGATGTGACTCTCAAAGTGTAAATCTGAATCCATAATAACCCCCAGATTTCTGGCTTTATTTGATGTTTTCAGGGACAAAGAGTGAAGGTGTTGGGTTACTCTAAACCTTTCTTTTTTAGCACCAAATACAATGATCTCAGTTTTGTCTCCTTATTTAGTTGTAGGAAATTTTGACACATCCAGTCTTTGATTTGCTCAATGCACTGGCACAGAAGATCTATGGGGCGATAGTCGTTTGGTGATAGCGCTACATAGATTACTCGGCCCTTAAAGTAACCTCATCCTGGTGAGCACTCTGGTAATTACCGTTCCAAACTCGTATTCCATATTCAAGTGGCATTAACATACGCCTTGTTAACTTGTCATCCTCGCATGCCATTGTTTTTATGGCTATTTAGTTCTCGTTTAATTAGCACACTCGGCTAATCCTAGAGCTGCAACATATGGCATCTTTTGCTCTCCCCCCCCACACTCTGTCTCTCCATCTCTCCTCCCCCCTCATCTCTGTCTCTGCGTGGTTCCCTCTACAACACCCTCGCTTTGTTTGGCATCCGCTCTTTTCTCAGTTTGTCCCACACTTTCTCCTAATTTTGTTCCCACCAACCTGCCGTTGTTCTCCTAATTGGCCTGCCTGCAGCTCTGCAGGGACGGTACTGGGGGTGCTATGGCAACGCCACTTAAAAACATTGCTTCTTATGTGAAGAGTAGAGTCCTTGTGTGCTGCTCACATTCCATGGAATTTAGCCGCTTCTCAATCCTTTGGATTGTGTGTTGATGATGTCACTTTTTTTTTCTCTGCAGAGGAGGATTGTGGGAAGCAAAGTCCATCTGCTCCTGCTGATCTGCTGAGTCACTGCTACTCAGTGCAGCGTGTGTGTGTGTCATACTGTTGGTATACACAGTATATTTGCTACTATTAGTTATATTCGCAGTAAATGTCATCGGTGACACATGTTGTACTTGTTGCAGCTTAGTTTTCTCTCCGTTTCAGTCAGTGTGTCTCGGTTTACCAGCAGACGGTGACTGTAGAAGATTGGAGCTTGGACCCTTGTAAATTGAGGATAGACGACAGACATTTCCAGCACTGGCAGAGATGTGAGATGAGTGTTGAGAACCTCACATACGCCGTCCAATTCATGCACCTTCTAACTCACTCATTCTCTAATCTCTCTTGAACAAATCTGCATTTAACATTTTTTAGCTGCTTAAAGAGTGCAACCTTAATATCTCGACCGTCACAGCTTTGGTCTGATTGTCACTCGGGTCGGCAGGCACTCAGAAGGATTGTCAGCATTAGAACGTGTAATGCTCATCCACGCCAATTAGAAGACAGAATTGAAATTGCAAATACCTCATATGTTTCCCCTCGTGATGTACTTTAATGTTCTCCTTTGATACAATAAATTTGCAAAGCACTGTATTTTGAAATGAAATGGAAGCCATGAATAGCTATTGCCTAACACAAAATCTGATTTTGGAATATTAATGGTTTGGGATTGAAATGTGATGGCTGCCTGTGGGGTGTAATTAAAGTTGTTTAAGAAAATCATGCAGAGTTTGGATCAAATTAGATGTTTACTTAATCAAATAGAAAATGAAGATCAACTCTACATGTGTCACTGATAATATCAATTCAAAGATCAACTGACTTTTGTCAATTTAAAAAAGATTTAATTCACTTTGTACCGTACGTATTTGTCAGATTCAGTGCAATGGGTAATCAAAATCATTTGAATATATGCTAATAGGGCTCACTTTGACTAAATTGCCAGATAATAAATCAGCAACTATTTTGATAGGTCATGATTTGAGTGATTTTTTATTTCCCTGTAATTCCCTCCTTCATGTCAATTTGTTTTAAATTATATATATATATATATATATATAAAATCTTTAGGTGTTGGTCAAATATCATCATATGAAGGTGAATCAGCAGGAAGTTACTTTATATTTTCTTATATTATGTGAATTTACAAGTTCAGCTCCTTCATCCTGCACATCATAATGTATCTGAATGAGCACACTCATCGTTGGAAATAGATAAAAGCCAACAGAAGGTGGATGTAGCTGAATAAGGGGGAAATGAAAGGAACTAGTGAGGAAATGACATTAGAGGAGAGAGAGCGAGGCCGAGGGAGAGCGAGAATTAGATAAAAGCAAAGCAGCATAACGAGACAAGATAGACACTGGAAGGAAAATGCTACATGGTTTATATAGAATATGCAGTGAACTTGAGGTTTATGTTGCATCCGATTTACTTCCTTCTGGGAGCAGTGCTGCATAAATCCTTTAAAAAAAATAAAAAAAATTGTTTCATGATTCGCTCCTTTCAGACAGACCAGGAAATCGCTGCCCCAGAATAAAGTTGACTTTCTCCCCGTGGAGAGCAGAAGCTGTTTCATAAGTTGTTTATGTAAGAGGGCAACCAGTCTGCTGTGCTGGTTTGAGGGCTACGCGGTAACACCAGTGCCAACCCGGCCGCTGCTCAGTCAGTTATTCTCAGGTCACCGCTGCGCTCTTTTCCCCTCTTTTTTTTTTTTTTTTTTTTTTGGACCTCTTCCTGCCTTCTCTCGTTTCCCGGCCCGGTCCGTTATCTCTGCTTAGTGTGCTGATTGACGCAGCGGGAGGTCGTGCACCGTTCATGTTCTCCCTCGGTGTGGAAGAGGGTTTCATCCTTTCCTTTTGTGTCTTTCCGATCAATTTCTGTCTTTTATCTTGTCAGTCGACGTGGCTCCTGTGAGTCTTTGTCTCCCTCAGGACTGAGAGGTGGTTTTCTAAAATCCTCCCAGAGATTAAGGATGGCATTTTGTCGCTTTCATTTTGAGAGTGCAGATATGTGAATACGCTCGATGAGTTCCTGACAGGGGATTTTTTTATGCTAAGTAACCCTGCAGAGCCTCCAGGACCAGCTGACAGCATATGTTGTGCTGTGGGCCATTCATTTTACCAGTGTCATCATCCCAGGAATACATTACAAGCTCATATAATCGTTGCCCAAATGTGCAGGAATTCAATGACTTGTAGATGAAGACATATAAAAAAAAAATAGCTGCTAATTTCTGTAAGATGACTAATTTAAAGAGTTTTGTTTGGCGTTTGCCAAAACATGTAATGCCCTGGTCTTTACAAATACATGTCAGACTAGTTGTATTGATTATAGCCCTAACCCGAGGCTACACACTGCATACCATTCTGAAACACTGGTGCTGTCTGCCGCAGCCTCAACACACAATAATTGGTGTGTAATTATTTAAAGCTCTGTCATTCTTTTGCACCGTTTTAGTCCTTCGCCTTAGATGCTCTGCTTATTTGCAACAGATCCTTTTCCATTTTTCTTCCTGTCTACTTGTATTTTGTGTCAATACAGCCATCTGTTATTCACCCAGTCTGCCTCTTCTCCCGTTACCACCCGTCTGTCTGTCTCTGTGGTTGTTTCAGACGAGCACAACTGGCCCTGCAGGCCAGCTGCAGTGGATTCAGCACCGCGGACAGCTCCACTGACCTTATCTCCCCTGACCGAGTGCAAAACTGCTCATCCTGTCAACATGTGGTCCTTCTGCGGGCAGGATCACTTTGACCTCACCATGTCCTTTCTGTAACCGCTGTGGATCCATTGTTGGACGAGGGATTAGAGGTTGAATCTAAATTAGTTTCCTCTCTAGTCGTTTGTTTTAATCTCTGTTTATCAGAGAAAATTACCAAATGACAAATTTTTGAGCCAGGTATGCAAATAATATTTGATTCATTATCCATTAATATAATTTATGGATTAAGGGAGGAAATGTTTAGTCTATAAAATGTCAGACGATTAAAAAAATTTCCAATACCAGTGGAACTGTCTTGTATCCCACCAATAGTCCTAACCCAAATATACTCATTCTAAGAAAAAACTGAATGCTCACATTTGAGGAGCGGGAACAAATAAATATTTAGAATTCTTCCTTAATAAGCGACTTGGAAGAATATCAATTAAAATTTTGTTGCCAATTAAAGTTTTGATTGATTGTTTCAGAACTGACTTACTAAATAATGAACACACACATTTCCCGTCACACAATAGCTGTAACTGAAAGGGGAGCAGCTGACGGATGAGCCCAGTAAATCTATAATCTGACAAGGAGACAGAAATATTCTGTCTAAAGGAGCAGAGTGAGTAGCGTCTCCACTGATCATTGTTCACAGTGACTGATTCACAGGCGCAGCTGGCGAAGAACCCGACAAACTATCTGAACACAAAACACTATAATTTTGCACAACCGGGGTGCTCAAAAGCCGTGTCTGTGGCTGAATAGTCTCTTACAAATTAACGGGTCAGATAGTGTCATTTGTTTGTGCGTTCCAATCAAAAGATGGATGTATGCACATTTTGCGCGTCTGCTCAGATTCTATAGCAAAGCTCTGATACCTACTTCTCTTTCTGTTTGATCCTAAATCTAAGGTCCAGGTGGTTAGTGGGTCAAAATGAGTCTCCTCCATTATTTTGAATCACCCTGCTTTTCCTGGTGGTACTGCAGTTGAATTTGTGTTGGGATGTGTGGGATGTGGTTGTCTAACAGTGCCACCGTGTGGCGTCAGTGATTGTGAACATTGGTCCAACCAAGCGCTAATGTGCTGATAAAATGATAATATGACTTGTGTATGCCCAAAATACGCTGTTAAAGAGAATTAATATACATATGTATTTTATCCAAAAGAAAGAAAAAAATGGACATTTAGAAGCAGGCTCTTTAAGAGGTGTTTGTTGATTGTCCATTAGGTGGCGTAGTGACAACATGAATGACTTTACCGAGAAGCATTCATAGTGAACAGTTATTTGTTGTACAACAGATTTTCAGGAGGAGATGAGAGTCATTTATTATTTATTTAAGAGGATACGTATTTTTTGTATTTCTGTACTAACCTCTCCAAAAAAAGGACATGCAGCTTAGTTGCAGTTGCCCTTTGTGATCTTTGTCAGCACAAAATCGTGGAACCTGACACACCTCTGCCTGCTCTTTCATTCTTGATTTGTTTTTACGCTCATCTAAAATAATGAGAGTAAATTGATTATGGTTCATTTTGATTTTCAAAATACTTAGTTTGAGTAGTAGTTTGAGTTGTGATGGCAGTGTTATAAAATAGCTCTTTTCTCATTATCTTATTTTGTGTCCTCTTTTCCTGCTTTCTTAGTTTTTTCCCCTCCTTGTTTTAGCCACGGCTGATGTTGTGTAACGGCGCTGGTTCTGTGTGAGAACGCGGCGCCAGAGACATCAGAGCGGCTCGTATTGTCATCGGGCTCAGAAGGGCTCTGGGCAGCAGTCAGGAATAGATCACCTCCTCCGTTGCTCGATTACCTTCGTTTCCTCTCGAACTGCAGGCATTTTCCGAGTTGTTTCATCGTTCTTCACCCTCTCTTTTCACCTTTTAGCGTCTGCCTCTCCTCTTCATCTTCTTCTATAGACTGGAGACAATGCATTTCGAGATAAAGCAGGCCATGAGCCACTTTTGTGTGAGTTTAGGTGAATGACACAGTTCTGAGTATCGTGCATATAGTAGATGAATGATGAATGAAGGAGCTCTATCACAGTATGCATGTCGTGCAGTTAGTGGCATGCACCAGAACTGCGCCAATGCCTGCAGGGCACAATCACCAAGGCAACCATACTTTTCACACACTTCTCAACATACAGTATCTGTTCATGCATTGCTCCATAATGGTTTGCCCTGAGCTTAAAGTGCCCTTGGATGCTGCCTCACACAAAGACACTGACACCCCCCCACCCCCCTCACTGTCCTTTTTATGTTGTCATCAATCTGATTTATATTCTGCATGTATTCTGTTTAACCCAACATGTCTGGTACGGTTTCAATCGCGTGGCGAGCAGCATCAAAGGACCTCAATACGGCAACCTCATCCTGGTCGACTCCAGCAGCAGCAGCAGCAGTCCCGGCCTGAGGACGTGGTCGGACTGACTCACAGCAGCAAACACACATGATGCTGTGAACAAAAGCCATGGGCCCTCTGAAAAGACCACAATCTCAAAGAGGAGGATTATAGCTTGAAATGTGTGAATAAAAAAGACATTATCATTCCTTTAGAGCTATACATGTATACACTCGAGTGCTCCAGCATTAATAAAATAATTTGCAGCATCATCCAAATGACGAGTAAAATGTTGAAAAAAAAAATTCAATGCAAATATAGAAGATATAAATCCCAAACGTTTGTAACCTTATGTGCCTGTGCAGGAACACATGCTCTCATGTGACGTGCTGTTGAAGGAACACAGACAAGCACACTCGTATTGATTTGAAAAGAGGAAATTGATCCGTTCTCCACAGAGAGTCTGTGTATGAGATTAAACTTGCTTTCTGTGCCCCCGTCGGCCCATTGAGAGCCCGTGGGTGGTAAAGCAGTATGACTCTCATCTTACACACACACGCACCCTTGTGTGTGTGTGTGCGCGTGCGTGCGTGCACTCTTCAGTTTATTGGGCATTTCGTTGATGATGCTGTCATATCAGCCGTGACTTTCTTTGGGGCTGTTGGGAGGCTATTAGGAGTCTAAATGGATTCTTTGGTGTTAATTCCTATTAAAATGCAATAAAGGTAGTTTTTTTGTTTCTATCTTAACTCCAGGCAGCGTAATATACATAAATAGAGGCTAAATTCTAATAGCTCCTAATAGGTTTTTGGCTTTGAAATATTGTTTTCCTGTAAATCCCTTTCTGACTATCATTGCCTAACACAACACAAAATCTGATTTAGAATATTAATGGCTTGGGATTGAAATGTGATGGCTGCCTGTGGGGTGTAATTAAAGTTGTTTAAGAAAATCATGCAGAGTTTGGATCAGATTAGATGTTTACTTAATCAAATAGAAAATGAAGATCAGCGTGTTGTCCTATTTGCCATAATAAACATCTTATTGCTGATTAAGAGCTATTACAAATACAACAATTAGGTTGTTGAGAAAGAATGTTCACAGCTTAGTTTGAAGATGTATGAATTGTGTGTTAATTAGATAGATAATTACATTTCTGCAGACGACCTAAAGAAACGTTCCTTCTGTCGGAGGAGACCTAATGTTTAAAAATCAGCCACCTTGGGTTTTGCTATTAGCTATGCAGTATGGAGTCTGTCAAAGAATGACAGTGACTCATTAAGACACCGTTGTTTTCTTGTGAGTCATCGCTGTACTTATTCAACAACAATCTCACATTCTTCTCTGCCTCATGCCCTCACTCTTATATCTTTGTTATTTTGTTTTTATAAATCTCTCCGCAGCTCATAAATCTCCCTCTCTCCCTCCCTCGCCTTTGAGTCGGTTCTCTCTGTAACTTATTACCATTCATAAGATGCTAGTCCTCAGGAAACAGACCCCCATACTTTCCTGCTCTGGTCGTCCAGAAGCAGAATAGTGAGTCAGCAAGGTCTCATTATAGTCTCTTAAAGACTAATTAACTGCAGAAATTAACTCCATGCTGGATCCCAGGGACATGTGAGCCCCTGCATTGAGATCTTCATGACGCCAACCAACGTGCATACTCACAAGAACAAGCAGGCGCAAGGCGACTCACCTGGTGTTCCTGATCTGCGTCTGTTCTCGGTGCATGTCAATGGAAGGTCAATTCTGTCAGTGTGCGGTGTGGAATTGTGCAGAGGATCAATAGTTTTGAAATGAAAACAGAAGTCTAACCAGAGAATTGTCATTCATGGATCTGCAGATAAGCTGGGAAAGTATAGCTGCCTGAAGCTCTTCTTGTTTCCAACAAAAGGAATTGTTTGAGGTGTCTTTGAAAAAGGTGTTTAGCCCCTTAATTTAGAAAGATGCCATTTGAGTAGAAGATTGCTCAATTAACTCGCATCATGACTCGGAATTTAATTTGATGCTGAATAAAAAGGATTAAACTCATCCACGTGTTTTTGTTGCCAGGTGTCGTGTCTGCAAGACTTCTTCGGCGACGAGGACGTTTTTGTGGCGTGTGGACCGGAGAAGTTCCGCTACCAGGACGACTTGATGTTGGATGAGAGTGGTGAGGCTACTAGTAGGTGGTCTGACATTTCCACGCTATAACATTTCACATCTGACTTCCATTTCTTCAAATCCCCACCAGAGGTTTCTCATTTTGGTGTGAACGGTTTTCTGGAGAAAATTCAATCACTGTGATCAAATATTCTGTAATTTCGATAGTATATATCAAGTTTTAGTGTCACAAATGTGATTTGTATTACCATGTAGTTCAGTGCAGTAGACATAAATTTTGATTATTGAAAGGTTTTCCATTCAACTCGATGTCTTAAAAATCCTCTTGTAATTGATCATTTTCTTCAGACTATTGTGTTTTCACTGAGAAGCTTGTGGGCATGTTCTGATTTTAAAGTCCTCCTCAATGGCAAAACTTGCCAAATCAACCACTTTCTGTTCATCAGCCAAAATATGAATTAATTAAATGAAGAAAAATGTATACAGTTGATACATTTTTTTACTCTTACTCACATAAGTTGCAACATCTCCGTGGTTCAGGTCCCTGAGGTCCTTTATTACTCACTCATCACACCTTCTCTCCTCCCGAATGCACCTTAACCGCACTGTTACTCTTCATCTTTTCCGCCTGACCCCAGCCGAGTCCACTGAGGATACGTTCTGTCCTCACTTTCCCCATCTGTGTTTCTCTGTCTGCCCCCCCTCCCCCCCATCCCTCCTCTCTCATACTGCTGCCATTTGGGGCTCATTTGTATTCTCACCCTCTCATCCTGCTTCCTTTCTACTACATGACTTGGCTTGCTTGCTCATCAGTTCATTTGTTCCCCCTCCATCCCTTCATCCATTAAATAATATTCATCCCACCTGGGTCACCATCCTCCACCTCCTTTCCTATTTGTCACTCTTTCTCTTTATTCCTCCCTCCGTTGCCCTTTACTCTTCTTTCATTTGGAAGATGTAATGGTCTCAGTTCTCTCTCAGTCGGCTCTCAGTTCTCTGTTGTGAAAGACCACAACACAAACTCCTACATACAACAGAGTGTTTCCAGGATCAGCATTTTCATTAGTTACTGATGATGATGAAACACCGAGTCCATTGTTTTTCCTGCTGTTTGGGGTTGTGTCGGTTTTTCAGTGTGCAAGGTCTATTTTGTGCATTTAAAGTATACATCTGCATTTCATGGCAGAATACATCAGAACGGGTTGACAAAGTCATGGGACCCACCAAAGGGGGCTGGCATTCTATTGTTCTCTTTCATGCCCTTTGAAAACCTTCAGTTTTCAAAAATATCACACTTATTTACCTCATTATTTGGCCACAGGCTGAAAACTTCCACCGAAAATCCAAATAAGGCTGTGCGGTTCTTTAAACAGGCATAGTTTACATTTGTAATACTTCAAATAAGGGAACTCAGGGGTTTGCGATTTGATCATCATCATCATCATCCCAAACGCATCATTTTATGAGACCAGACTCAGAAGTTGGTTTTAATCTTGATGAAAAAACAGATGTGTAGAGCTGCAAGTAGTTTTAATATAGATGCAGACAAGCGATATGTCTCGGCTTTACCTAAATACCTTCAATATTTTATCATTGCAGAGAACATGAACGCCTTGAGTGTTATATTGATTTAATCAGAATTCTCATTTCGTTGAAATTAGCTTTTATTCAGAATAAGTTAAATTCTGTTTGAGAAATTTTGGCCATGATTACTCTTCTTATTGACATTAATGACAATCTAAAAACTGGCTTGTTCATTTCACAGGTCTGTTTGTACAAGACAATTTCCAATCTGTCACAAGTATTAACCTTAACCCTCTGGTAAACACATACTTTCAAGTGTATTTAAAGGTATTTGTGGGGAACTACATTTTTTGCATGATTAAGGTCTGCACCAGTGTGCGCATGCACACACACACACTGTCCCAGAAGACAGAGAGCACCTTTTGACACCTCCTCTTGCTCTGGGGGAGGCTCAGGAGGCTCAAGGCAGAGAAACAGTCGGATGGGAAAGTAGAGCGACAAACGCAGCAGACACACAGTGACAGTCGGAGCTGCAGACAACCTCGCCTCCTCTCAGCATCACTACATAATCATCACCTCTGCCTCAGCCCTGGCACACTGTCATCACGTTAACACTCCACATTGTACATTAATCACGAGGCCAAAATAACTGCCACACAAGCATATAACAACCACCCCCCCCCCCACACACACACACACACTCGTACACGCACGCACGCACAGCAGTATGCGTGATTTCCCTTCCCGCTAGTCTAAAATGGAAATGAGCTAAAATGGGGGCTGGGTTAATGAGCAGGCGAGGATACAAATTGTGAGGGATGAAGGAGGGAGGGAGGGTGTGTTTACTTGGCTCATTGATCATGGTGTGCGTGAAATATAAAATAAAATAAAATGATCAGACCTCCGTGAGTCAGAACTGTCGCTCCTAAAAAAAAAAACACCACAATAACAGCGTTTGGAAAGTGAAGGTCAGAACTCATTTTTGCAGGGGACCTGAAGGTAAAACCACTTACCGCTGTGTTGGTACATTAGTGCTTTGGTGTTTTCTTGACAAAAGGTCAAAATCAATGAAAAATATGAAAACATTTGTTGGTCAGGTTTCCATAAAATGTTAGTTTTCATTTAAACAGAAGTGACGTGTATTTCAGTTGCTCAGTTTTTCTTTTAGGTGTCAAAACATAATCTTATATCACAGAATCACTTTCCTCCAGTGCTTGATTTCGGGTTCGCCAAAAACAGTTGCTACTTTGTTTGAATTTTAATTCTGTATTTCTAAGCTTTTCCAAAACACATATTTGTTGACTAAGTCAGTCAATGATTAAACAAATGCAAAGGAGTTTGTACGTTGTGATCACATGTCACTCTTCTCTTAATGCTTTTTAGAGTGTCGTGTGATGAAGTTGGTGAACTATGGAAAGACGTCTGCCTCTCTGAGCCGAAGCTCTCCCAGGACCGCCATCCAATCAGGACGCAGCAAGTCCCCCGCATCCGGTAACTTCCTTTCTTCATCTTTTACTCCTCTTTCTCTCAAGGAACTTATTTGTTAATGGAACTTGGCATTGTGCCGTTGTCATTTTTAAGTACCCTTACACCTGTGTGTGTGCATGAGGAGGAGTGTGTGCATTCTCTCCGACGTGATGGACGCAGTTTGGAGTTGTTTGCATACGTCCTCACGTGATTGCTCAGTATTTTCTAGCTCATTACTGAACCAACGTCGCGCCAAATGAAAACGGTACGAGCAAAGACTGCAATGATCTCAGAGCTGTGCGCAGGGTCTGGCTTTATTTACCGTGCGTGTGTGTGAGCTGTGCCTTCTTGAATATCAATTCAAATGAGAATGATTTCAAACAGGGAGAGGGAAAGATGGGTGAAAAATGGGGGAGTGAAGATGAGAAGGGAACCAGAGGGAAAGAGGTTGGTGACTCAATCCAGCAGATCCACACAGCCAGTTCTTCACCTGCCGTACTAATACAATGTATAAAACGGTGAGGGCTCGAACTGCTACCTGCTACATTGTTCGTGCCAATTGTATCCAGCTCTAGCTTTGAATGTGTGTGTGTGTGTGTGTCTTTGTTGGTGTGTGTTTAGCTGGCCCAGCTGATTGCAAAGCTTAGGCTTTGGCTGTGTGTAAAAACGCACACTGGCCTTTTCATCCTTCCTGCTATTATTTGGGGATTTGAGAGCACAGAGACCTTTTGGGTTGGAAATTATTCTATGGGTGAGGCAAGATATGGAAACTTCCTCAGATGAAGTCACTCCACCTGCTGTTGAAGCTCACACGCATTCACAGACACACACCATGCAGCGTGGCAGAATGGAAACCCACAGTTGTGTTTTTATGTTTTGTGTCAGGCTGAGGTGAAAGCAAGAGGAGAAGATTATTAAACGCGCCATTGAAAAGAGAAAGTTCTGCATATGGCTTGAAAACTTTGGGGTAAAGGTTATGACAATGACTCATACGCTGTCTGATCCTGCTGGCTGAAACAAGTCTGGATTGAAGGTGTGTTCTGATGCGTGTGAAAGAGGGAGAACGAGACACCGAGGAGGAAGAAAAAAGGACTCGTCTCGGTTGCCATGGAAACATAGCACAGTAGGAGCATGAAGCTACAGACACAATAGTCTGTGACAGCCATATATGGCGGTGACTTCCTGTGAAGTGGCCAGCGGTGGCTAACGCAGCCGACTGACGCTCGATCCTGTGTAGCTGGTCTGTGAGTCAGAGCGTCCCTACGTTTTGGCTTCTGAGAAACTTCCTCCCCCCCCCCCCCCCCCCCCCGTGCCGCCGCTTCTGCTACTTAACTGTTGTGTATCATCATCCCTTTACGATGTGCAGAGGTCGAGTGGAGCGACGGGAGGAAATGAGAGGTAATTAATTGATCTGCTGTTCGACCCTGTCGGACGTTCTGCTTGATTTTTTTAACCGTCAATATCCACAGACGTCACCACCCCCCTTCCCGTTAGGACAATTTGTCCTCCAATTATGTTAATAGTCAACAATGGCTGATATTGTGTGCTGTATGGCTTATAGATAAGATAAGATAATCCTGCCTTTGTCCCACATTTTTATTTGAGATCATACTTTACGACTTCATTGTGCAATGTATTATCACATAAGACAATTTTATTCTGCCAAAATAAATCAAAGATGTATTCAGTTCATGCAAAGTTATAAACAATTAGAACCTGAATTTTTCCAATTTCTTCTCTTCTGAAAATATATGCAAATCAGCACATATTAATGATGACTCGTATGCACATTTAACAATTTGCAAACACCAGTAATAACAACAAATACGCCACCGGGGAATTACTCTTTATTCAATTTAATACTATTGATACCTCTTCCTCTGGAGTGTCTGATATGTTGTGAATCACACTGGGTTTAATGTCTTGTATATAGTTCAGGTATTAACAAGTGTGACAACGACACACAAAAAAAAAGCCTACTTTTAGTGTTTGCAGTTGACTAAATCTGAAGCAAAATTACAATTTCACTCAGTGGTTTCCGAGGTGTCAAAGGAATCTCTTGCGGTCTGATGTTTTTCTCAGGTTTGTGCTTGTGTGTGTGTGTGTGGGCCGGTTGCTGTGTGTCAGCCTGACATTGTCACCACTTGAGCTTCGTTCTGCGATGATCTCACAGCTCCGGCTGAGTGCCTTTACAGACCCGAAATAATGTGAGAAAACAATTTGCGCTCATACTCTCTCTCGCTGTCTCGCCATCTGTTTTGGGCTCTTCTCTGATGCTACATGCCAGCCAAAGTTAACAGAGGAGTGGAGATGGTGTCAGCAAGAATCCCTTCTGATGCTTCAGGGCCTCGCCGTTCCCTCTCCGCCGTGAGACGCTACGTATGGCGCTTCCAGGGCGGACAAAGCGCAAACAAATCCAGAGTACAGAGGATCTGAATTGCAACCCAGTGATACCTGCAGCCTGCGACCCTGTGCGCAGAATAAGCGGTTTGATGATGGATGGATGATACCTGCAGCCTTTACCTCCACTATGAAATGTACAAATGTATTTAAAATAACTACTATAAGTGAATAAGCATAACAAATAACAAAATGATAAAAGGAGACACAGTCTGGTACTGATATTTACAAAAGTAAATGTGCTGATGAAAGATTGTAAAATATAAACAAAAAAGTACTTCCAGTCATCATACATGTACAATATTTGACTGCCTGGTGTATTTCATAGAAACAATTGCTCCAAACATTAGTTAAGAGGATAACTCTCAGATTACATGTGCACATTTTTCACAATAATTTCTAATGTAGAAATTTCTTTGAACAGCACTTAGCGTACATGAACTTCTATTTATTACAAACACAGTGTCAAAAGCCACATGTCTCTGTCATTATTCATGTTCCATTTTTACCACACAGTATTTGTTTGATGTGGTTCTCAAAATACTTGTGAGATAAAACACGTGTGATAAGGAGCACATATGATGATGACAACGACCATTAATTCATCAAGGTTGAAAATCCCAGCTTTTTATTCAGAAAAATAACATGATTTGGTCACTATATCAGCTGCATATAATATATTCCATAAACATTTTGAGGCCGTTCCCACTTCTTTTTTTAAAATTCATTTCCCAAAATGTAGCCTGTATCCCTCGGCACGATGGTCAGCCGGAGCTCCGAGAGGTCTGTTTCCATATTACTTGCTAGTACAGCTTCCTGGAGAAGTGTTATGCAGACGTACCCTGCAGGTGGTAAAGAAGCCAAAAATGGCTGCATCACTTGTCAAAATGGTATACTGTGTACATTATACTGACTGCTGCTGCAAGAAAGCATCCGACCTTAACAGCTGCTCTGTTAAACTTCATCTCATGGCCAGATAATCTGCAGGGGGGGGGACCCTTAAATATAGATAATAGATATATGAGGGCATTTATTCTTGATGATGTACTATATTGGAACAATAGAGCTTTCAGAATCCATGACCCAATCCGTCTGCAGCATAAACGACCAACAAAGTACAGAAGCATTTTCACATTTTCTGGTGATACAAATCTCAACGCAATTCTGTGCTCTGGTGGTAGAAAATCCATCATATGCTTACGTTTCACTCTCCCTCCCTCCCTCCCGTTCTCTCTCTCTCTCTCTCTCCGTCTCCCCCCCTCCCTCCGGTTTTCACTCCCGGTCCCCGGTGCGCGTCAGAGTTTGCGCAAGCAGCCTTTCCTCCTCGCCGCCGCCGCGCGTTCCGCTCTGCTCCGTGTTTCCCATCCAGCGCGCTTCACAATCACACTCGGGACGAAGAGCACACGGAGGTGCTGTTCTTTTTCCTTTTTTTTGTTCGTGTCCCCCCCCTCACACCCTTCTCCTCCCGTTGGACTATCACTGTGTTTTTCATCATGCTGGAAGAGGAAGGTAGGAACCCCCCAAAAACACCGATTCTACCCATCGCCTTTAAACGGCGCCGCGACGGCGTGAACTTCACGTGTTCCTTCTCGGATCACACGCAGATGTGTGTTGGTCCACAGCGGTGTGACTCTGAATATCATTGACTGTAGTAGCTTAGTCCCAGATGTCTTATTCAACCGTTGACGCTCCCCGTAAGTGTGGGTCCGTGTGCGTAACGCCGATGATGCATTTCATCAATGAAGATGTCCAGGAATCTATTCCATTTATCATGGCCTCGTTTTGTGAGAATATGGAAAGCCTCCTAATGCGTTGGCAGCCGGTGCTATTATGTGCTATACCTCTCTGTTGTGGGCTTTATCTCTTTGTGTTGAATAATTCAGAAAGTTCTTTGATCTCTGCAGGGAATAAACGCTACACAGTGCATGTTGGACCACTTACTGCCCCCCCACACAGTTTTCCATTCTCTGCTGCATCAAGAAAGATGGTCTCTGAAAGGGTTATGAGGTGGGGATTGCAAATTAAATCGTGTTTTTGGCAGTAATTGATGAGAATATTACCAAAAAGGAAAATCAAGAAATGTGGTGTTTGTATTGTCTTATATTACCATTTATTTTCAGGTAATACGACGGAGAAGTTGCGTTATTTGATTTTATGAAGTTACTTAAAATGCCTACAAATCATGAATTTAACCTATTGTGAAGGAAATCATTCAGACTATTAAAGCTGGTTTTCAGAGCTCTGTAAGAATATTGTGCTTCTCCCCAAACACACACAAATATATATATATATATATAAATGACATGAATTGCATAATTGCAAAATTCAGTTTGTATTATCCAATCACTGCACTTTCCTAAACCCATGTGTCTGCTTGACAACCTTGACTTGAGATAAGGACAAAAGACAATAATCCAGGTTTTTAGTAAGGCTCCCTGTGTGCAAGCTAATGAGGATTTTAGGCTTTAGAAAAAAAATAAACTGTAATTTGCACGACTGCACACAGGACTCTGGTGCAGCGTTGATTAACCTCATGTTCCTGTTTAATGAGGTGATGCCGCTGGCTTGTTGTGCTGTGCTGCAGCTGGAGAAATTGTATCCCGCTGAGGTCAGAAGTGCGAAAACGAGGACAGCCCAGTGTTGTGTGTTGACTTCCAGCAAAGCACTTGAAGCCCGGTCCTGGCCGCAGTTATTCAGAGCACATCTGTTTTTAAAGGTTCAGGTTTAAGTGGCTTGTTCCGGGCAGATTTGAAGCAACAGGAATTGCACTGGCTGTATTATTTAAAAAAAAAGAGCACTGTGGACTTCCGTGCTCTTTTCTCCCTAACTCCCCCTCTTCCACCTCATCCATGTGAATGGAGAGATGCCGAGGGCGGAAGTGTGGGCTGCTGCTGCTGCTGCGCACTCAGAAATAAAGCTTCACCAGACAACGTTATCACATTGAAAGGATACCTCGTTCCGATGTTCCTCGCCCATCTCACGCAACCCCATCGCTCCATTTCCTCTCTCGTCTTCTCCTCTCCAGTGAACGGGGCGCCGGCCAGTCAGCTGTCCACTCCCCATTCGGGAAAGTCTCCCAGCCCCTCTCCAACCAGCCCAGGGAGCCTGAGCCGACGTCAGGTAAGACGAGAATACGCCCACATTGACACTCAAACCGTCGGCCACAGCGTTTAGTGACAAGCCGCCTGTAACACGTTGCCTCTATGTTCTCAGGAAAAGGAAATGTCCCTGACTGAGCATAGGCCGACCTCGTCTTAAGAGTCGCTAGAAATACGAAGAAAATCCACAACATCCCAACATCTTAAGTGTCTCAGACAGGGGGTCGGGTGCTAACCTTTGACCTCACACAGTGGTGCGCTGGGACTCCATGAATGGCAGGCCCATGTTAGGATTCTCTAATGTTACAACTCTTATCCAGTGTTAGTAGATTTTAAAGGGCAATTCCTCATTCCACGTAATATGTTTCCCGTTTATGCCGACCGGTAGATCTCTGTTACTTGTGGAAAGCTGTTGGCCTTTGGTAGCTAAACAATGAAGGCTTTTAGAGGTCTGTCAGTCAGTAAATTGTGCAATATCTGATCTAAAACTTTGACTGATGGGTCGCACTTTGTGTCTGTTTTTAATCTGAGAGACTAAAAAAGGCCCAGCCAGTAATAACTACTGATCATGAATTTTATTTTATTTTTCATTCATTTATGTAAAAATGTAGAAACCGGTTCATACTAGTAAATTGGATCTCTTTACAATGTGTTTGCTGTAGCTAACGCTATGTACGCTGTAAAGCTGGTAGTCACTATGGAGAGAATACTGCTGTGTTGAGAAGGAGCATGCAACTCAAATGGAGAAAATACTTGAATTCCACAGTCGAATGTTGCACGGTGTTTGTGTGTTTGCGTGCGTTCGAGATCAAAGTATTTGTGAACCCAGTCCTTCACAGTAACGATGGTGAGCTTTTAATATCAACCTCAAATCCTAATCAGTCCCTGCTTTCTGTCAGCAGCTCTTTAATTTGCAGGAACTTTAAGTCCGCTGCTGATTAAGTTCCCTTTCCCTCTTCACACACACACACACACACACACACACTCTTGCACGCTCGGTTCACCTCACCCTCTTAAATTAACTTAGAGACAAAGCAGTGTATGTAAACCTGTCGCGTACACATATGGGCTTCAGCATGCGAGTGGTTTCTCAACCATACTGACACTTTACATTATGATTTTTTTTTTTTTTTTAGAAAAGGGAAAGTCAAGGATTCTTTTTTGATTAAATAACTTTTTGATAGCACACAGAATGTCATAGTGGTATGTGAATTATTTCTGCTCGTATATGAGCGTGTGTAGGCTAAAATCAGCATAGCATGAATAATTCATCTCTTGAGCTCAGTCGCGTCTGTCTCGTGCTACATTTGCCAGGCAGAATTAATGAATGGTGGAGAGTTTCTGCCCATCGGTGCTGAGGTTACATTGATGTGATATGAAGGTCAGCCGGGGACAGATCAGGGACACATCAGATTTGGGTTGTAGCTACTGAGAACAGAACAGGGTGCACTGCAGCGCCTACAGTCTCCTGTATAATATAAGTGGGTCACCATAGATCTCATTGTGGAAAGGGAGACAAAAGTTGGCAAAGTGCAAACATTTCTACTTTTTACAGTACCGACTTTGTCTTACTCTGTTGTTTCCTTTAATTTTGGGTTAGAGATTGAAGGAGGCCTATCAGATGTAATGAGAAAAAGGAATGAAAATATCCCCCCCATCCTCTCCAGATTGAAGCCCGCCACGTGCCCTTTTGCTTTAGTGCACTTTAGCCATCACAAACTAGCGATGCACCGCGATCCTGACCTCTATTTTTGTAGTTTCACAAGTCTGCGTTTTTCAACAAGAGATTATCTAGGTCTTTGTACTCGCTGATGCTCTGTACTAAGCCTGCAATGGCTTGGCTGGAAGGAAGGAAGGAAGGAAGGAAGGATGACTCGCATCCCATTATCGCTCCTCTCCACTCGCCAGGTATATGGTGAAATTCCCTCTCGCCACTTCTTACTTTTGCCGTTCACACAGTTAGCGATTCATTCTAATTTCTCTTTCACGCCATCTGTCACCGTCTATCACTTTCTCCCCCAGCCACCCGTCTTTGCGACCCCCCCCTGTCATTTCCCCATAGGAAAGGGTTTTGACTTCACGGGAAAAAATAGTATTGCATTATTTCTCTGGTCTAAGCTTCTTGGGGAAGTGGGCGCCAAGTTTCTGACTATTTGCACGTCACCTTTGTGTAAACCGGCATGAATAATCGCAAATATTGAATACACCTGCCAAAACCCTTTCATTGTTGTGCTTACAATGGCAAGGAAGTACTTTTCTCACCATAATAACACCTAAAATGCGTTATGAATCGAACTAAACCAGAAATGATCGTTTTCCTTCAAATTAAACTTGAGTTTTTAACATCTGGCTTCTCCAAAGAACATCTGGTGCTTATATTTATAATATATTGTTAAATATCATCCTAATAGGTATTAAAAGCTACCGTGAATCCCTTTCCCAGGCAGCAACAAAACCCTTGGTGACCCACTATGAGAATAGCATTATAGTTCACCTCGCTGGGCCCTGCCTTTAACCACTTAGAAGCACTTTGCTGGCTGATGTGGAATGCTCGCACAGCTCAGATCATCCTAACCTATTTCCCAAGGCAGAATACACAGACATTGCGTGAACTGCGATTTTTCTGTTTCCCATCGAAGCACACGGCTTCAGAATCAAGTAAACGCTCATGTATGCTTCAGAAAAAAGTAAATGAAATCCCCTTTAGTGCACACACAGTGGATAACAGCTTGCACATTAACATGTTACGCGTTTTATGGGTTTTTCATGCGAGCCGTTAGGACAACAGAAGCATAACAGGATGGTCCAGATTCATGATTCGCGATCCATCCTCTGCTTCTGCTTTGCTTCGTAGGTTCCTTTCAGGGCCACTTTTCTCATCACCTGGTTATTGCTTTGCAGTCGTATTTAATTTCAAACCTCCAGACACAGACTCAGCATTTTCTTTACTGTCCATGTCCGTTCTTCCACGTACGGATAAATCGTATGATCTGCCCAAGTCATATTTCTTTTTCGCACCTAATGGGGACAACAGACAGGGAAACAAATCATAGAAAAACAGACAGTACTCCGAGCACAGCGACCGACAGATTGAAGGCAGGACAAACAGAAGGTCTGTGATGCCAATACAGCAGCTGTGATTTAGTCAGGTATCTGTTTGTGTGAGCGTTTGAGAGAAAGAAAGTGATAATTGTCAACCGTAGTATGTCACTTGCATCCTCCTCTCACCGTTGACTCATTCACTTCCATAATCCTTTGAATTGCATGCTCCATCTCTCATTAGCGTCCATATTTTTTTTGTTGGGTGATTCATAATTAAATTCTGTGTGAACATGCGGGTGTCTGTGAGCGTGTTGCGGTTTGTGTGCGTGTGTGTCTGCGTGTGTGTGTGTGTGACAGACAGAGATAGAGATAGCCGACTGAAGGGTTGTTTTTAAAAAGTCGTGTATTATTGTCTCATGTGAGTGTGTTGTTACTTATATTTGTTTGTTGATTTGGTTAATTATATCTCTCATTTTCTGTCATGTTGATGTCATTAGAACTCTTGTCCAATTTTTGTTCTTATTGTATAACCGCCAAAAGGACTGGCTGCAGCACATGAGGAAACTGGAGGATTTTGCAATTGCTGCAATTTTATAGCTTAAACATTATATCTTCCATATTTTATTCATTTCAATTCACTCGCACAAAAGATTGAAATACCAGTTTAAATACCTTTTAGTCTGCAACATTTTCTGCTGCTTTTTGCAGAAATACTTTTTTGTTCTGATTGTCTTTGTGCTCTATCAGGCAAATTATATTCTATAACCTGGTCCATCACTTACATATTGGGAGTTTGTCATGTAAGGCCGCCAGCTCTTCTTGGCTCATTTGTTTCTGTTTGTACCTCATTTTTCTTTTAATGTATTAATTTCCATTTGTTGATGTCATCATTAAATTTATTGTCATTTCATTTTCATGTTGTGTTTTTATTCTGATGCTCCCACTGTGTGTTGATTAACCCTATCATCATGTTCATCATATGCAAAAACAGAGAGCAATTCCAGTAGGTGTCAAATGATTATGATAAAGCTGTTCGGTTCTCTTTTGGTAAACTTGTGTCTGTGTGCAGCACAGCAGAGGAAAAAGTACACAACACAAACTCATTGCGAGTGGAGCATTCATCTCCCCCGTCTATTCAGTTCTTCTCCTTTTTTTATTCCCCGTAAAGCATTTAATCTTGTTCCTGGGATTCCGCAGGATTGCGGCCCATAAGGATTGTGATTAGGAAACCTCCCTGGGTCCAACTGGCAGAGCAGAAAGACTGAGTCCCCTGACACTGTTGATCTCTTCAGATGAGAGTCAAATTGATTATGTTTCCTGTCTGTCTAGACACCAAAATAAGAGCTAAGAAAGATCATCTCCTCTACCTCCTGTGTTCCTTTGAGAGTGGAACATGGGACAAAACAAAGTGCCCTATTTCTATCTCATCATATTCGATGCTTTTCCACTGAAGAAAACAAAAGTAAATCCTGCTTCTAGATATTGAGAGTGAAAATGACAAATGTTTTTTGAGGTTTGGCTCCCTCAGCCTGGGGCACAGAGAGGGAGACAGTTTGGGGATGTGTGTTGCTTGTGAATTCAAACAGGGTCACTGAGGAAGGCTTGCATTGCTCTTTAGTCGTTTCTGTAAATCTGTGGTGCATTTTTTTAATGCGTAATTCTGCTGTTGACTGAGTTCCTTTTAATCATTTCTGCTGTTTAACGTCTGAGATGATCCTCCATATTTAACATTGAATTTGCATTAATGCGCTGATCGCCATTCAGTGGCTGAGTGGCGCCCGTGGCGCTTTGAAGAGCAGTCGTTCCTGTCATGATGTAAAAGGTTTGTCAGTGTGTGTGTGTGTATGTTTTTATTTATGTTTGGTGTGAGTCATAGCCAGAGCAAAAGTGTAGCGATGTCAAGCTAGCAATAGTGTAAGTGGTGCTGTGCAGCGGGGACAAAGCCGGACGGTCGACAATAACAAGACAGTTCCCGTATCAGACTCCATATGTCTTTTCTCCTAGTCTCTTTGTTTCCCCGTGTCTCTCTCTGCCTCACAGTCTCTTCTCACTCTGTCTGTCGCTCCATCTGTCTCATCGTTATTCACACAGGAAAGAGGGACTCAATGTTCGTAGAAGGGCAAACCTACCTCCCAGACAGCAAACAGGAAATGGCCATATATAGGCTTCTGTCTCCTCTCTGCAAGTCTCATAAGCTGCCTCTCCTCTCTCTTCTCTGTGAGCAGTTTCCATAGCAACAGTGTTTTGTTTCCCTCGGTGGCAGGAAAAGAGAGATGGGAGTTCAAAATGAGAAAGCCAGTCGAGGACAGGGCTGGGTGTGGGATAAGGGCACAAGAGGGGCCACTGTACGTGTCAGGATGAGAGAATAAAGGAGCCGATGGCTGATGTTTTGAAAATAAAGCAAAGGAGGGTCATCGAGTTTTAGGAGTATTAAGAGGGGTTTCCTTCTTCCGGTGCCCGAGCAAAAACAACAATACATTAACCCAAACTAGTCCGACTCACCTGTCCACTCACACTGGGTGGCTTTTGGGTCACACTGGTCGAGATGAGCAAACGCGCGGGACGTTACTTGGGTTGAGATATAAGGCAGCTCAGCTTTGTAAATAGTTTTCAGTTCTACGTTGTTATGATGGGTGGCTTTTCCTTCTACCATGACAGCAAATTCTCCAGGCTGCACCGCAGTCTGACGGGAAAGCATAAATATTAGAGGTTGTTTCTAGTTTTCAGCATGCATTCTAACTGAATAAATGCACCGCGCTTTTGTTGCAAAGGGCAGAAACAAGAAAGCAGAAGCACGCTTGCCAGAATAGCAAATGTTTATCATTTGTTCAAGGTTATTATAAGGACAGGCAGCAGCACATATTTCGAGAAAACACTCTTTAGATCTGGTCTCTTCGAAGGACTCAGGGCTGATTGGCGTGCAAATTCTTTGATATAAATTCACAATGGAACAGCATCAGAATAACTACAATTGCACTGAAATGAGAGATGAAAGTAAAATGTATCATTAGACAAACTTCTAATGCACTGCTCTCTAATGCACATGGATTGGCTCATGCTGCACACATTGATAACTCACATTCTGAGAGGAATTATTATGGTGGCCACCTCAATCACTGGCCAGGCCGCATGTGCCAGCTGCACCTGCAGGCTTTATTCAAGCACTGGAAAGCCACCAGACCACATTGGTGTCCTGAGGACTGACTGAAGCCGGAGAAGGAGACGAAGAAAAGCGAGAATCACGTTTAGCTCCCAAATAGATAACGTGGTCCAAATATGGGAACATTTTGGAGAAGAGAAAGATGGTCAGTAGAGAAGTGCATGAAACAGGGAAATTCGAGAGGCGTAAATTCTCATTTACAGTCCCGACTAGACCGTAGCTCCCGCCCTCGGTGCTTCCATGACAACCAGACGGAAGGTTATGAGGTGGAGGGCATTATGAGTTTTTGTCTTTACATAGAGGCAAATGCTGCATCTCCTTTCCCTACACGGACTCCTATTCTCCAGCTATCTCAAAGGCAGTATTCATTCCACTTTATTATTCATCGGAATATTAGTTTTACGCTGTTATTTAAAGGTGGTGAGTAGCAAAAAGAAGGGACAAATAGATAGGAATGACTTAAAGTTCTGTTAATGGAGAAGCGCTTACTGGGATGTGATTGTTTGTCCAACTCGAACACACACACACACATGTTGTTTGATGAATTAGTAACCGGTTTATTTTTAGTCAAGTAAGTCTCTCCTGGCTCTTTTTGTGAGCACAGTGTACACACAGCACAAGGCAGCAGTATACAAATACAAAGACAGACGTAAGGATGTTCTGAGTGGTTCACAGTGTCCTTTTGTCTGTACATGGACATATATAGATTTTTCCGGGATTGTAACAGAAGGGACTGTTTCGTGTGGAGTGGATTATAGACTTCTCTGTAATAGCAAAAAAGGTTTCTTTGACATCCTGCTCTCTGTCTCTGCAGGAGTCACAGGGTTCTTCTGCCTCTTTGTCTTCCACTAAAGTTTCCGGCTCAGCGGAGGAGAGCGATGAAACTGTTACTGAAGGTGAGGAAAATGACGGTAACAAGAACACCCCATCTGGCAAATACCATGAATGTCTGAATCATTCCATTGACCTTTGATGCGTCTCTCTCTCCCATCGCTGCTGTACATCCCGTTCTCATCCCCTCTATTTCTCACTCTTTCCCCTTTTTTTGTTCATTTCTTTGACTCCATAAAACTCTGTGGCAGTACAAACTATGTGTCACGACCGGACGGTGGACGGGAACCCAAATGCACGACTCACACAACGTGGTGCGAAAAAAGAATCAAAGTTTATTAACAAAAGGACAGGGCATGGCCGCTGAAATAAAAATCACTCGTGGGCGAGGAAAAAACCGATCTAGAGACAAAAACTGAAAGCAGGCTCAATTAAGGTGTCGACAAAAAACGAGGCAAGACTGTGGACATACGTAGCGCTGGCACGGTGGCTTGGGACAAGACGAACTGGCACAGGACAGAGGGAGACTCAGACAATATATACACACACATAGGGGAAGTGCACAGGTGGAGACAATCAGGGGAGGGGCGACAATCACACCGACACAAGAGGAAGGGGAAAGTTGCCTGAAACAAGGGGAAGGTTCATTTTCCAAAATAAAACAGGAACTCACGAGACGGACACGAGACAACCTAACTAACATCTTTTTCTGGACATGACAGTACCCCCCCCTTTAGGGACGGCTCCTGACGGACTTTTGCGGTTGTTGAAGTCCCTGATGAGTGCCGGGTCCATGATAAAGCTGGACCGGACCCAGGAACGGTGCTCCGGACCATAGCCCTTCCAGTCCACCAAGTATTGGTGTCCCCTTCCGCGTTTGCGTACGCCCAAGAGTCGCTTCACTGGGTAGACCGGTCCCCCATCAACCATCCGGGGAAGTGGCGGAGTTGCGGCTCCGGGCACCATAGGGCTCTCTCTAACTGGTTTCAGCTTCCCCACGTGAAAAGTAGGGTGCACCCTCAGGGATCTGGGAAGGCGCAGACGAACAGAGACAGGGTTAATTACTCTTGACACGGGAAACGGACCCACAAACCTAGGAGCTAGCTTCCGGGAGGCAACATGGAGTGGCAAGTCCCGTGTGGAGAGCCAGACTTTCTGGCCCGGCTGGTATGTCGGAGCTGGCTGGCGCCTCCGATCAGCGACCTTCTTCATGCGCGCCGCGCTGCGAAGGAGGATGCTGCGGGCAGCTGCCCAGATTCGGCGGCAACGCCGGACCATGGCATGGGCGGAAGGGACGACGACCTCCTTCTCAGTATCTAGAAACAGAGGCGGTTGGTAGCCGAAGGCGCACTGGAAGGGGGTCAGCCCCGTGGCTGCTGTGGGGAGCGTGTTATGGGCGAATTCAACCCAGGTTAGGTGTTTGCTCCAGGATGACGGCTTCTGGGATACCAGGCAACGAAGACTCGTTTCCAATGCTTGGTTAAGGCGCTCAGCCTGTCCATTGGCCTCTGGGTGGTATCCGGACGTGAGACTGACCGTGGCCCCGATCAGTTTGCAGAATTCAGTCCAAAAACGGGATACGAATTGGGGCCCCCGGTCTGACACCACGTCCCTCGGGAACCCATGAATGCGAAAAACGTGGTTGAGCATGGTTTCGGCAGTCTCCTTGGCTGACGGAAGTTTAGGCAGGGCTATGAAATGAACCATCTTTGAGAATCGATCCACCACTGTGAGGACAGTGGTGTTACCTTGAGAGAGCGGGAGACCAGTGACGAAGTCCAGCGAAATCTCAGCCCAGGGTCGACTGGGCACCGGGAGTGGTTGCAGCAGCCCTGTGCGTGCCTGGGAGGAGGTCTTGTTCCTAGCACAGACGGGGCACGCACCAACATACTCCCGGACCTCGCGTTCCATGGCGGGCCACCAGAACCTTTGTCTGATGGCATATATGGTTCTCCTGATCCCTGGATGGCAGGTGAGCTTTGAGGTGTGAGCCCAATGAATCACCTGTGGGCGCATAGTTGCCGGAACAAACAGGCGATTAACTGGACAACCACTAGGTGTAGGGTTCTCACCATTAGACCGCTTCACCTCTGATTCTATCTGCCATGTTACCGCTCCTACCACACGGTGCGGTGGCAGCATTGGTTCTGGTTTCTTGGCAGTGGGCTCGGGGTTGAACAGACGAGACAGGGCGTCCGGCTTGGTGTTCTGGGACCCCGGCCTGTAGGATAAAACAAAGTTAAAGCGGTTAAAGAACAGAGTCCATCTGGCTTGGCGAGAGTTCAAACGCTTAGCCTTGCGGATGTACTCAAGATTTTTATGGTCAGTCCAGACAATAAACGGGTGTTGGGCCCCCTCCAGCCAATGTCTCCACTCCTCTAATGCCAGCTTTACCGCGAGCAACTCACGATTACCAACATCGTAATTCCGCTCCGCCGGTGAAAGTTTTCTGGACAGGAAGGCGCATGGATGTAGTTTGTGGTCTTCTGTCGATCGTTGAGATAGGACCGCCCCCACACCGTCGTTGGAGGCATCCACCTCCACCACAAACTGTCGGCTGGGATCTGGAACCGTGAGGATGGGGGCCGTGGTGAACATCTCCTTGAGTCGGGTGAAAGCCACCTCTGCTTGGGGAGACCATAGAAACGGGGCTTGGGGAGAGGTGAGAACATGGAGAGGAGATGCTATGGCGCTGAAGTTTCTGATAAACCGTCTGTAAAAGTTCGCAAAACCCAGGAATTGCTGAACCTTCTTACGGTTATCAGGTGTAGGCCACTGGGCCACAGCGCTGACTTTAGCCGGATCCATTTGTATCTTTCCAGGGGCTATGACAAAGCCCAGGAAGGACACAACGTTGGCATGGAATTCACTCTTTTCTGCTTTGACATAAAGATGGTTCTCCAGCAGACGCTGGAGAACCTGCCGAACATGGCGAACATGAGTGTCTCGGTCAGGGGAGAAAATCAAAATGTCATCTAAGTAGACAAATACAAACTGATTAAGGAACTCCCTAAGAACATCGTTTATCAACGCCTGAAATACGGCCGGGGCATTGGTCAGGCCAAATGGCATCACGAGGTATTCGTAATGGCCCGAGGGGGTGTTAAAGCCGGTCTTCCACTCATCGCCCTCTCTAATACGGACGAGATGATAAGCATTGCGCAAGTCTAGTTTGGTGAAGATTCTGGCTTGTTGCAACTGTTCAAAGGCCGATGACATGAGGGGCAGGGGGTATCGATTCTTGATAGTAATGTCATTTAATGGTCCATAGTCAATGCAGGGTCTCAGGGAACCATCCTTCTTCCCCACAAAAAAGAATCCTGCTCCGGCTGGAGACGAAGAGGGACGTATGAGTCCTGCTTTTAATGAAGCCTCGATGTATTCAGTCATGGCTACTTTCTCAGGGCCGGAGATGGAATAAAGTCTCCCCTTCGGAATGGGCGCACCCGGGATAAGGTCAATGGGACAGTCATAAGGACGATGGGGTGGTAGGGAAGTGGCCTTACTCTTGCTGAACACCTCCTCAAGATCGTGATAACAACTGGGAACGGAGGTCACATCACGCAAGTTGTGTGTGTGGGTCGGAGCTGAAGCCGATACAAGGTCCCCAATGACTCCAATCTCCACTTCTTGGCCAGGAACCCTGTCTAGCCCCCCCCGCTTCCCTCCCCAGCTTATGATCCTCCCAGAGCACCAGTCAATGTGGGGGTTGTGTTTTTTGAGCCAGGGGAACCCCAAAATCAGGGGGTGTTGGGCCGAGTGGAACAGATGAAACGTCACTAGTTCGTGGTGGTCCCCGATGCGTATAGCCACAGGTTCAGTCACATGTGTTACATTAAAAATAAAGCTGCCATCCAAGGCGCTGGCTTTCAACGGCTGGTTCAAGGGAGCTGACCTAACTCCCATTTGGTTGGCAAAACCCCAGTCCATGAGGCTTTCATCAGCCCCAGAGTCAACCAGTACTCCCATTGAAACTGTGGTGTCATGGTGGCTTACCTGGATCTTCATCAGGGAGCGGGAGGAACTGCCCGATGAGGCGAAGCGGTTCGACAGGGGACTCTTCTTCCCCTGGTGGGTTGTCCTCCTCGCCGGACACCCTACCACTAGATGTCCTTGTTCCCCGCAGTAGAAACACCTGCCTTCCTGCAGGCGGCGTCGTCGTTCTTCAGCGGACAAACGAGCCTGTCCCAGCTGCATGGGCTCCTCTGGATCACGCGAAGAGACAGCTCTCCACTGGACCGGCGACGGTAGGGGGGAAACGACCCTTGAGTTTGTTGAAGGGAGACCTCGGTCCTGCATTCGTGTCTTCAAACGATGGTCTGTCCTAACAGCCAATGCGATGACTGCGTCGAGGTCCTCAGGCAAATCAAGGGGAACTAACAGGTCTTGGATGGGATCCGAGAGTCCTGAGATGAATGCATCATACAATGCCGTGGCATTCCATCCGCTATCTGCTGCTAGTGTGCGGAAGCGGATGGCATAGTCTGAGACAGAGTCCATACCTTGGCGGATAGTGTTCAGCTCCCGGGCTGTCTCTCTGCCGGATGTCGTGGGGTCAAACACTCTCCTCAATGTCTCGGTGAACCGAGCGAGTGATTGGCAGCTTGGTGAAGCTCTGGACCATTCCGTGGTTGCCCATACTTTCGCTCTCCCCGTGAGATGGGAAATCATAAACGCCACCTTGGACCTTTCTGTGGGGAAGGCTGAGGGCAATTGTTCATAGTGCATTTCACAGTTAACTATGAAGGACTTGCATTCCCTAGACTCACCGGAGAACTTCTCGGGTGGGGCAAGGCGAATTGCCTGACTGTGGGGAGCTGGAGCTGGTGGTGCGTCGGCGGCCGCCAGCACGGGCGAGGCTGATGGTGCTTGGTTCAGATGGGTGAGCATCTGATGAATCTGGTTAGATAGGAGATTCACCTGGGTCGTCATGGCGGCCTTGAAGTCCTCCTGCCCGCTTGCCAGCCCTTCCACTCCATGTTGCAGGGCGGACAATTGATCCTCCTGCTGCTTAAGGCGGATACCTTGAGCGCCAATGGCTGCCTTTAGGTTATCCGAGTCTGCTGGGTTCATGCTGGCCAGTTCGTTCTGTCACGACCGGACGGTGGACGGGAACCCAAATGCACGACTCACACAACGTGGTGCGAAAAAAGAATCAAAGTTTATTAACAAAAGGACAGGGCATGGCCGCTGAAATAAAAATCACTCGTGGGCGAGGAAAAAACCGATCTAGAGACAAAAACTGAAAGCAGGCTCAATTAAGGTGTCGACAAAAAACGAGGCAAGACTGTGGACATACGTAGCGCTGGCACGGTGGCTTGGGACAAGACGAACTGGCACAGGACAGAGGGAGACTCAGACAATATATACACACACATAGGGGAAGTGCACAGGTGGAGACAATCAGGGGAGGGGCGACAATCACACCGACACAAGAGGAAGGGGAAAGTTGCCTGAAACAAGGGGAAGGTTCATTTTCCAAAATAAAACAGGAACTCACGAGACGGACACGAGACAACCTAACTAACATCTTTTTCTGGACATGACACTATGATGTGCTGGTAAATAGTGTAAAGGTTATAAAGACAACTGTATTAATTTATGTTGAGTCACAGACCTCTAACAGTCTTCAGTTTTCATCTTTAGATTTTATTTACATATAGAGGATCTTCTTAAATGTTAGGAACCAATTAATTAATGTATATTTACTAGTTAGTTTGCCATTTAAAGAGCTTTCTGCAGGGCATAATATGACAAAATGTTGGATATAGAGGCCTCATTGGTTTTGAAATTAATTTAGAACAATAAAATTCATAGTCAAAATGATTCATAACCATTCTATTTATTTTTTATGTTCTACACATTTTCAAGTACCTGTTAATTTGTATTTTCCATTTACCTTTTCTTTCCATTTATCAATCTATTAATATCAATAAAAATCTTAATCATTAATTGGGTGTTCATACCCTGCAAATACGTTTGCTAAGGTGCCTTGTTAAATATGAATGATTTCCTTGTCATTAGCAGAATACGCTTCAGCTCTGCCCAATTACCTGTGTGTGTAAAATGAGTCTTTATCTGCCAGAGAAAAAGTGTAAACGTGGGTCCCTCAGCCCCTCTAAACCTCGTTCTCCCTCCTTGTAGCTGAAGTTCTAGTCGATGAGGTTCCTGCCGTGCCGTCCTACATATCAGATCGCTACAAGGTCGGACGCACATTAGGCGACGGGAACTTTGCAGTCGTCCGAGAATGTGTGGAGCACACCACGGGACGGGAGTACGCTCTGAAGATCATCAACAAGGGAAGATGCAGAGGCAAGGTAAAGTATGACTCCAAAGGCACTAAAGCACTCTGCAAAGCTTCCCCACCTTATTAGGAACACTGTTGCCTGCTTAAATGTTACGCATGCAGACAAAAAAGCTTACTTCTATTCAAAACTGGTGTAATATATGTAGAGAAGTAACTCTTTTGAAGCTGAGCAGATGAGATTTGAAGATTTTTTAAAGTTTTTAAAAAAAGTATTAAAGTAAAAAAACGAAAGGAAGAAGAACAAAACTATCAAACAAACAACAGTTTGCGGTTCATCGGTGCACCTGCATCATTTTTATGCAGGATTCATTAAACAGGAGCTAAAATAAAAAGTAGTTTATCTGTTTCACTTAAAAAATAATTACAATTGTCTGAAAATCCTGTTGTCACTGACCTCCAGCACTTCTTGTGGCGGTTCATCACACCCACCGAGTTCCCGTTTTTAACAAGTTTGATTCACTTGGCTAAGATCTATTTCAATTCTTATTTCCAGGAGCACATGATCCAGAACGAGGTGGCCATCCTCCGGAGGGTCAAGCATCCAAACATTGTTCTGCTCATCGAGGAAGTGGACACTTACAGCGAACTCTACCTGGTCATGGAGCTGGTCAAGGTGTGTGTCCATGCATGTATATAATACTTACATGATTTCTTTTATTGCTTGCGCGCCCTCTTCACTGGTTATGGACAGGCCATTATGAATTTGGCCGTTCAACTGGTGAAGCAAATGATGCATTCCAAACAGTCCCACACTGCGGGATCGAGAGACTCGACCTCTGGCCCGAAGCCCTCGTGCGTTCACATTCTTTGTTCTCTATCGCTCTCTGGGTCGAGAAATGTTGGTGCATAATTCAGCAGCCAGGAGTGTAATCCATCTGTTCGTGTTGTGCTGTAGAGTACTACAGAATATAGATGAGAGGCAATCTGTGGAGGAAGTGAGTGTGCGCGTGAGCGTGCCCAAAGTAGGCGGATCAAGAGGAGGCTGTTGATGAATGAGGTGGAGAGAGTCTCTTTAAGAGTTGCTGGGACACGGAGAGACAGACACAGATGGATGTTTGAAAGAAGAGGCAAAGGGTAAGAGCAGCGAGAGACGGCGAGAGATGGCTCAATAGTTTAGTTTTCTTTTGCCTGTCGATAGCTCCCCTGGTTGTAATCAAGAAAAACAAACTTTATATTCCAGACAACGGCACGCAGTCAACTTTGTGGCAACTATTTTTGCTTCAACATGACAAGGCCCATAAATAAATGGTTGTTTTTGATATGTCATGGAAGAACTAAAGTGACTTGTGCAAAGGCCTGACCTTCGACCCCATCCGGCGTCCGTTGGGAAACCACCAGTAGCCGCGCTTCATTGCCTAACACCCGCAGCGGACCTCGCTAATGCTAGGTTACTGTATGCAGCCGGGCTCCAAAATCTTGTAGAAACCCCACCAAAGAAGAATTGAGGAGGTTTTAGCAGCAATGTCTCACCCTTTGAAAATTTCAAACGTGTATGATAGGCTGGATGCAACAGTGTGTCTGAGATTCAGCACTATTTTAAGCTTCTGTTCTATTTAGTCCACCCGGGGAAAGAGAAACGCACAGCGATAGAGAGGGGGGGAGAGAAATGTGTTAAGGGAAAAGCTTCAAATGAAAGGGAATCAAGGGGAGGAATAAGGACACGGTTTACCCCTGTTGCTGGTAAGAAAGGGAAAACAACTCCATGGCCAAAAAATCCTCTTAGCAGAAAAAACGTGAAAGTGAACCTGGGTGTGAATATGCAAAACAAAACTCCTATGAGTTTGTATGTAAAGCTCCCACCCTCAATCCTGATTTTGTTCTGCAGGGGGGGGATCTGTTCGATGCGATCACCTCTGCCAATCGATACACCGAGAGAGACGCTAGCGGCATGCTGTACAATCTGGCCAACGCAATCAAATACCTCCACTGCCTCAACATTGTGCACAGAGACATCAAACCAGAAAACCTGCTGGTGAGTTCACACTGGAATGGGTCTGCATGGGGTTTTACTGTGTGCTGCACAGGGTCATATGTCTCGCCGCAATTTAGCCTCCCTCCCGGGTGAATGAACATTGATGCGATATCACTCACTCTGGACTCTCACGGAGGAGAGAGATGACTCATCCCTGCTGCCCTCACACCTCCTGCTCGCTCCGATTCCAGCCTTCTTTCTTGTATGTGCATGCCACCCCCTCCCTCTGGGAACCCAGAGTCACTCAGAACAACAGGGTTGATGGAATCCCAGATTCCCAGGACAGTTACATTTTCTACACAGAAAATACTTAATTTGAAGAAATCCTATTTTTAGTGATTGTCGTGTGTCTGAAATGTGCTAAGGTGTACGAGCATGGGGACGGCAGCAAAAGTCTGAAACTTGGAGACTTTGGTTTGGCAACTGTGGTGGACGGTCCCCTCTACACTGTCTGCGGGACCCCGACATATGTAGCACCTGAAATCATCTCAGAAACAGGGTAAGAGCAAGATGCATGCAGCATATACGGTATGTGTCTTGTCTAAATGCAGCCAGGCTGCAGGTTACAGATTATCTTTCATATAACTTAGTCATGTCTTCATGCAGGTATGGCCTTAAGGTGGACATCTGGGCAGCTGGAGTCATCACCTACATCCTGCTGTGTGGTTTCCCACCCTTTCGAGGGTAAGCAAAATGCAAGATCTACGCCACTAACGCTAACCCTAAAAGAGAATTTTCACCCGCAAAAAAATGTCACATTATTTAATTGTTCTGCAGGAGCAGTGACGATCAGGAAGTGCTTTTTGATCAGATACTAATGGGACAGCTGGAATTCCCCCTACCGTACTGGGACAACGTGTCAGAGACAGCCAAGGTAAAACAAATCTGTTAGCAAGGACACCATCTGTGTGTGTGTGTATGTGTGTGTGTGTGTGTGTGTGTGTGTGTGTGTGTGTGTGTGTGTGTGTGTGTCTGTTTGTTGCCGATCGAATCCACTCGTTTTGAGTGAACTGACCGTTGTTTGTTTGCTGCTGAAGGAGCTGATTCGATCCATGCTGGAGGTGGAGGTGGATCAGAGGTTTACTGCCCTGCAGGTGCTGGAGCACCCTTGGGTCACCGTGAGTCCAGCGTTTATTCAGTTCACATGAATGGAGTCGTAACATCTTCCCCCCCGAGGGCTTATTCTTTTATCCCTCCACTCTCGCCTCGCTTTACACAGGACGACGGTCTGTGTGAGAACGATCATCAGTTGTCAGTAGCAGGGAAGATAAAGAAGCACTTCAACACGAGTCCGAAAGGCAACGACACCACTGCAGGAGTGTCGGTCATTTCCGTAAGTCACCGCTACCGCGATCTAAGGGTTCGGCTTCACGCATCTACAGTGGTTGTCGCATTGATTTGTGCAGAGCTCGACTCGCCTCTTTAGTTATTCCTTAAGTCCACTTCCTGAGTGAAGTTTGCGTCTTATTCCGTTTCCGTGTCGACTGGTGTTTGGATTGATTGTGCTGGTTTCTCTTTGTATTCAGTTGGACGACAGCTTTTCTATGCAGAGATCTGGGTCGTTGGATTTCTACCAGCACCCGGCCATGTACTGGACAAGGTACGCCAGGTTTCCATAGAGATTCTACCGCGTTGACGGTCACAAACTGATGAAGATATCAAAGCAAATCAAGCTGGTGTCTCTGAGATCGCTGCCCCCCTCCCCACTGTGAAGCTGACTGGCTGCTGCTGCTTTGTCCCCGCGCGGTTGTCTTTGTGCTTTGCTTTCTGCTTCTTCCCGTTAACCCCCGCTGGCTGTAAATGACATGTTTCACGCATAGCATGCGTCTGGTTGTCGGTCTTTTGCTGAAGCTTTGCCCCCCCCCCTGTCTTGTGTTTCTGTATATCAGTGTTTGGGACAAAGGAAGTTACTCTGTACTTGTCCCTTGTGAATGTGTGTCCTTGTGTGTACATTTCTGTGGTGAACGTGTATAAAGTTTGATGTTTTCAGTTTTGCTTTCGGTTCACAGTTTCTTTGTGACTGCTGCCTGTTTACCCTGTTTGCTTGCTTGTTCAACGTCTATTTTAGAGATTTTATTGATGTCACGCTCCCTACCTGGCTGTTTCTAATGACACCGTAGCTTTCTTTTATCTTCCCACTATCTATCTCCTGTTGTGTGACTTTATCCACCGTTGATTTATGGCGGACCTAGAAGTTCATTGTTACATTTTACCGGCTGATATCTACAGTACACATACAAGATTAATTAACAACAAATGAATGAGTAAATAAACATAATAATTGAATCTCTTGTTGACGGCGCAAATGTCATCTAAGATATCAGATGTTAAAGATCAACTTTTCATTGGCGTTTTGATATAGTGTATGGTTTTATTTTGTACTTTAACCCTCTTCACTGTCCGATTCCGTAACAATTAATAACTTAAAGAACATGTGCCAGGCTCTCCTGGTCCTCCATACTGGATTACTGTGTGACCACATGACGGCATCAGAGGATATAATCATAACGTTCTCCTGTTCCTCCCTCATTCAGGCCCCCTCTCTTGATAAGGAGGGGCAGGTTCTCAGATGAGGACGCTACACGAATGTGAAGCCACTGCTTGGAATGCTGACGGTGACAACGGCAACAACGTCAACAACACAAACACTGCGGGGGTCCTCCCTGTTGCCTCCCTGGCCTGCCCGTGGCCCCTCCCTCTCTGACCCCTGACCCTTTCCCCCGAACCCCAGCCTCCCATCCTGAATCTGAGGACATCTGCATCAGCTCAGCCACTATCATATAGTCCCCCAACTCGCCCTTCGAGAGATGCAGAGGAGGAGGAGCAAAGAGGTAAAATAGAGGAAATACTCCCCCAGCTCCTCTCTTTATGTAGGAGGAGGGGGGAAGGAGGAGGAGGATGAGGAGGAGGAAGAGGAGGAGATATCAGCATCAGCATCCCCAGTCTCTTTTCTATAGAGATAACAGGGTAAAATCGTGGACAAGAAACAGAGACCACGAAGAAGTGGGATACAGTAGATTGAGGCAAACTACTTTTCTTCTTTTCAACAATCTCTCATCTGAGCACATGTCAAAGAGCTCAAGGAGTGAGAAAGGGGCGATAGCATCGTTTATCCTTCTGTGATGATCTGGGCTCAACATGGATGCTTCCTTATGATGAAGCAGCTCCACAAGGCAATATGAGAATACGGACCAATGTTCATGTTTTATTGAACCTTATCTATCTATTATTTAGTCACTGCATTTTTGTAATACGTCTTTCCCTTTTGCATAAAGAATATGTCTTCGTTGGGTTGTCCTAAGAGCTTAGAGGAACATAAGTAATCGAAAAGTGTGTAGAAGTAGAGTTCAGAATGTTGAAGTATTCCAACACAGGTTAATGTGAGTAATTGAGTGTAAAGGAGGAGTATATTTCTTACAAATGTGTTAAATACAGTGTTCAGATACATGGTCAAGTACCGCTATAATTCTGTTTAGCACACAGTATTGGGGTTGCCTTCCTGTAACGTTGGATCGCAGTTTTACAGTTTACACACACACGTACATTTCACAAAGACTGCAATTAAGACAATAACAGTGCATTTAATCCCCCATTGTAATTGTGTTAACTGCTTCATACGTGACATCTTGATACACACAGTTCAGCCGCATTTGGGTGCTTGTGTAGCAAAGTCAACACTTTGTCTCCATGCGCACAGTTTCACTGAATTTATATCATGCTGATCTTGATATTTTGTAATGCTCACGCACACATAGGAAGGTTTGCGTTTTTTTCAGACGTAAACACTAACGACATATTTCATCCAAATATTCCAGCACCTAAAACAGGTATAATTGTTCCAGCCCAAGTGGACACTTTGTATGGGTTACGAGGACTATTGTAGGTGGTAAATAGATATATTTAGCAGTTTATGAGGGCTGCCTATTTGCACAAACTACTGGAGTCTAGGTGCAGGCCAAATAAGAAAGAAGAACCAGCAGCACTCCTGGAAAGCAGTACAGTCAAAAGGATGCGAGAGGATAAAGTTCAGCTCTGTACAACCTCATTCATGACTTAATTTATTCAGATGAAAGCATGACAGACATACAGTAGCCTTTTCTTGAATACAAAATGGTTGTGTGATGAAGTATTGTTTATATGTTATGTAAATAACATAATTTGATTTATTTTGATAGTTCACAATACAGTATATTTATTTACTAGTAATGACTCAATGAAAAATGTAAAAAGAAAAAAAAAAAAAAAAGAAGAAAAAAGACAACATTCATACATGTCTGTCAGTCATAGAAATAACCTAGACGATATCATCGGGTCGAAACCATATAAATGATCTGAAAAAACCAACAACATTTCAACCTGATGTCCCACTTGTACACTGGGATCGATGTCACTTCCTTTGTAACAGCAACCAAAAGGGGAACTCTGGTAATTGGTGTGAGATCAAGAGGACGGACACGGAAAGCCAGAGAAGAATTGAAAAGAAAAGTGATTTCTTTTGAATTCTCAGGGCTGATCTACTATGGATACACAGGTCTGTAGTAATTCTCATCATAAGTCATATACAGTAATGTGCTGACCAGATCAGTATGAATTTGTCAAGCTGTTAAAATCCACTCACTCCGACTCATGCGGTTTACCAAAGTGCTCTGACAGCTGCACTACAGTATTAGACTATTTTGCAATACCAATACCTGTACCTCTGTTCAACAATGGTGTATTAATAATAATAGTAATAATAAAAATTGGTTTCAAAAACACATTTTCAGTGTCTCGTGTAGAGCTTTATTATGATTCAATGTGTTAGTTTTAAAACAGACATATGGTAGATCATTTGTTTGGCAATTGACAACTAGGGGCCCCCAAATCTCTTTCGTAGTTCGTAGTTTTCTACGAACAGATTTAATTGTTGTTGTTGTTGCTATTTTTACCAGCTATCTGCTGTGGTTGCACTTGACTTGAAGGGTACTTGATGATTGTGAATCCCAGCCAGAGATGATGGATGAAAAATGTTCTGTTTTTGAAAGCGCCGGTGCTGAACATACAGTTTTATCTCTCAGCTCATATGTGAACAATTGAAAGGGACGTGTTGCATGGAGTGAGCCGGAATCACATATCTCATCATTCATATTTTATTAGCTGTTTTGGGTGTATCTGAGCAGTGTTTTTTGTTTTACTTATTCTACATTAAGTTATAAGAATAAATACTATAGAATGTCAAAATAGTAAATAAGCATATCTGAAAGATTGACATAAAATCATAGTAATGGATCTTATAAACAAATTATGAAAAAGAATGAAATGAAAAATTATGGAGAAGTTTAGTATACTATAATATTTTTCAAAAAACATACTCAAAATGTCCTAGAATAGTATGTAGTAAAAATGTTGTAAAAAAGGGTCCTATACCAATGATAAATATTTGAAAAATTGTACACTAAAGAATTAAGTAAAAATTAAATAGTAAACGTAAATTATGACATTACTATCCCATTAAAAATGTATTGTATGCCTTAAAGTCTGAAAAATAAATATGGTAAGCTATTTTAATAACAATATTATATATTGTATTTCACTCAAATGTAAAATGAATAATATATTATCCAAATATTTTAAGTTACCAAATAACTGCCCGTGTTTATGGTCAGATGTTATATTTCTTTATATAATATATGCAACTGTACTTTACTGTTACATGTTGTCTTAAAAACTAATTTGCTTAACGATGCATGCCAATTTCTCAAGTAAAATACTTTATTACGGCCAGAATAAAGAACCACGCGCCGTGCTGCGTGTTGGCCGCCAGGAGTCGCTCTGTCGAACGGACCAAATAATCCAGCGAAGAAGAAAATTATTGTTATCGAAATGCAACGACAGCGGTGACATCTGAAACCCGTGGAAGTTGAGTGGTAGGAGGCAAAAGTCCCACGATTTAATGTCTTTAAGTATGTATTCATGACACACGACCTTCTCAAAATCGGATAATATAGTAAACTCGCGGGGAAGCTAAGTCGATTGACCTGAACTGACCGCAGATATTTGGTATTTAGCTTGCTAGCCAGTCAGCTAGCTGCCGCCATAGCCGCGATCATGAGTGAAGATGACAATTCAGCGTCGGCCAACAAAGACAAAGACTCGACCCTGTTGCTCACCAAAGACGGACAGCGGTACTACGTGAGTAAGAGCGGAGTGGTCGACAGCAGAAATGTGATAACGCCGCTCGAACCGGACAACAACGTCTCCTCCTACGACATGGACGACCCCGACGAGGAGAGCGACGTCCTGGACACGTCGGATCCCCGAGACAGCGCCGCCAGCCCCGAGGAGCTCAACGACGAGGACACCTCGGAGGGCGACAACGCGCCCAAACAGTGCACCTACGAGGGCTGCACGGAGACCACCACGCAGGTGGCGAAGCAGCGGAAGCCCTGGATGTGCAAAAAACACCGCAACAAGATGTACAAAGACAAGTACAAGAAGAAGAAGAGCGACCAGGCCATGTCCAGTGGGAAGATTGACGTACGCTTGTGCTCCAGATACTCGTCATTTTTTTTAAATTTAAACTTACCTTCGTCTTGTGAAAGATATTGTGAATACAGAGTAGACCTGTATTACACACCATCTGTTAATGTAGAGCATTTAGAAAGCTGCCTGTGTCTTTGGCCGCTCGCTATTTTAAACCACAATACAAACCAAGCTGTCCTAGTTAATTGCCTGTTTTTTTTTTTTTTTTCCCCTCTATCCTTCCTATCAGGATAACTCCGAGGAGCGGCCTGTGTCAGTGAACAAACAGCGCCTGGGCGCCATTGGGGACCGGCCAGCCAGGCCCTCGCTGATAGAGCAGGTCCTCAACCAGAAAAGACTGGTAAGTCCTAACTGAACACTCGCTGTGTGGGTTCACATACAGATGGGTGAGAAATTACAGGGGGAAACCATATTACATCTTTGTAAGGGATCAAGAGCCTCTTTGGCATTTGATTTGTGTTCATTTAAAACTCAGTCTTTTCCTCCCACTCTTAGTGTTTTGTCTTTCTCGTTGTATGGGATCCTTAAATGTTTCCAGCAGCAAGGCTAAATCGCACCTGCCTTGCATGCTTCTGCCCAGTGTCTACCTGAACGGGCTGGAAAGCCATTGTGTTTTGGTGGTCTTCCACCAAGACTTGTACACTTCACTTTTAATGTGTGCAGACACAATGCACTCTCGGCCCGGGAAAAAAAGAAGCAGATTGCGAAAGCTTCGTGTCTACCGAATATTTCAAATTTTTTTTTGCTCTGAAATTTGAATGTGTGTGTGTGTTTCCGTCAGTCGCTGCTCAGAAGTCCTGAGGTGATCAGCTTCTTGCAGCAGCAGCAGCAGCTCCTCGCCACTCGGAGCCGCAGCCAATCGCAGCAGCAGTTCCAGGGCTGTTGACGCCAGTCTGCCGGTGTTTTGCGCCGGATTTGAGAGCACAGAAGAAACACTGGCGCATTACGCGCTAAGTGGTTGGTAACCGTGTACTGTAAACATGACTTTCTCCGGCCAGACAACCGCGCAGGAGAAAGAACGAAGTGCTGATCAAGAGAGACGTTTTTAAAGGCACTTAAAAACTATTGGTGCTATTTCTTTAAACTGTTACTTTTTATGAATGAACTTTTTAATTCCCAGTGTTTGTGTTAATCCCCCATCGCCATGTGACAAGAAAAATGAGGGCGTTGGATTGCGATTTTATCCAGATGTGAAAGTCTCACTTTAAGCGAATAGCCATGTGAGCTCAGATTATCTTTTTCCATTGCTGAAAAAAGAAAAACATGATAGTTTGTGTTTTTGAGTGCTGCCTATATGATGCTTTTCTTTACGTTTTTCTCGTAGTGCTTCTTCACTTTGTAGCCTGATGATGTTTCTTGAATATGAATGTGTTTATGACATGTGACAATCAACTGTGTAAATGTATGTTTGGAGTCATGTTGATGACACATGGGGCTTTCATGAGAACGTGTTTTTATCCACAGTAACTGCATACAAAAAGAAACTAATCTGTTCGTTGGGATTAACATTGATCATGCTAGCTATGTTGCACTGTACGCTACTGTTTGTGAAATATGAGAGTAAATTATTAAGTTAACATTAAGAAGTTTGGTCCTTTTTTAAAACGACTTTAATGGAAAAGCAAACAGTTTTATAGAATACATACTACCATAATAACATTGACGACACGTAATGACACTAGTACTCGACTGCCTTTGGATGTATCCTGGTTTTCTTGTCTTGGAGTGCAGTTAATGTCCCAATGACGGTGTAAGACGAGAAATACCGTATCACACTCTTGGTGAGATTTATTAACACTCAATCATTTAACTACACAAGCTGTAAAGCAAACGTAATCACTCATGTGTCTCAGTTATGTAGCATGATGTCACAAAACGTTGTGTAACAGGTGTCTTTTTGTTTGAGATGACCCACAAAGGCCAGTAGGACAGAAAACCTGGACATAGTACAACATACAGAATGTGTGAAGGACCTACGGCACACACGCAAACAGACAAACACACACACACACACGTGTGTCCATGTTATGACACTGATGAAATAGGGTTGTGGGGGGACCCCATCTGTGTGAGGACCTTGTCCAGCCATTGAAGGGGCCCGTGCAGATGTACCTCAATCCAGCAGGGGGTGCTGGTCACATCTTGCCGGTGGTACTCAGCGCCCCATCCCTGACGAGAACACACACACCAATAAATCTCAGCACTTTAGCTCACTATTAAAAAATGACATGGGCGACGAGGATAACCCCTCATCTGGGAACGCGCTTCACAGCTCACCTTTTGAGTGAATTTGTTATTCTTACTACGCAATATAGCGATCAAGCAAAAGCTCAGTACCTTGACAAAGCTCATGCGGATGGTACACATCTTGGTGAGCTCATAAACCACCTCGAAGCCGTGGTTCACCGACTGGGCGAGGAGCTGGGCGAACAGCTGATTGTTGAAGATCTTGAGGCTGCAGCCGCTGGGGATCTTGCACACCGTGGTGGCGTGGAAGCCGTGCTGGAAATTGCAGTTGCGGCTCTGGACGAAGATGCTGCTGTCGCTCAGACACTCTGCGTACACCTCGCCGCCCACGTAGTACAGGTGTAGACCTTAGATTCACGAAGAGGGTCATCGAATAGTAGAGGTTACTTGAATGGTTAAAATGCAGCAAAAGAAAACTGGTTCCTTTACTAATAAACAGGTATAACGTCAAAGCAGCTTTTATCCAAGAAAACATGGAATCAAAGTTGTGTTACAGAGAGCAAAACCGCAATGGAATCTGCTAATAAAAGGAGGAATTCCTGAGTAGAGTCTGTGAGTCAGGGACCAACTTCCGTCGACTTTATTTGTAGTGCCCGTTTACTCTCAGCTAGAGGGGCTTCTTGTCTCTCACTCCAACACGGACGGGTCTCAATTCTTATCATGAGAAAGAAAATGGCCTGAAGGATTCAGGACAAAAAGACACACTTGAAGTGATGCGACTGCTTACAAAAGGCACACACTCAGCAGAAACCCAAACAAAGAAAATAGGTTCTTGCATTCTGCCCATGTATGATGGGGGACAGGCCATACAACCTCCATTAAGAAACAACTCAAAAGGTGTTCCTCTAACAGGAATTACCTCCATGAGCGGTGCTGCCTACCTTTGCCTATGTGCCTGCGTGTGTGTTCGATGGTGGAGTTGCGGTTGACGTTGGACAGCAGGCCGAGGCAGAAGCGGTTCTTGTTGTTGGACGGGTCGGTGAAGCCGTCCACCAGGACGCTGCGAGACGACGCGTGGAAAGTCTCCCCCACTCGGTTGTTGAGCTCGTAGTAAGCTACCGAACACCAGAACTCTGGTTCCTCGTAACACACGGGCCGTAAATCTAAACCGGAACAACACGAAGGGCTGGGTAAAAAGTGTCCGCTAAGGGTAGCATAGCATATGACACGGCACATTCAATTTGATGAGTTGGGGGCGAAAGTACAAATGGAGATATTGATGCCTCAGTAGATCTATTATAACAGCATCTCTATCCGACATGCGATAGTACTGGTAACGTGCACTACAGCATGTCGGATAGGTGGCAGTGCTACTTAAATGACGTACTAAAGTTCTACTATCTGTACTTCTCATCTCGTGTGGACTGAAGTTACCTCTGTGCGGAGATGAAAATGTGAGTTTGAGGGTTTCCGTGGAGTTGCTGGGCTTCACGTCCTCCTGAGGGCTCGTTTCCATCATGCTGTATGGAGGCGGGGGAGTCTCTGCTGGAAAAGCACGTCGCAAATTACAAGGACAGGATCAGTTGGAGAAGTAGTTTTCTCAGCGGTTCAGAGACGACAGGAGCCCTTAAGAGTGTCAGCGTGCTCCTTCTGGTTCCTACCCGCGATGTGGTACGGACTGCCGGGCTCCGCGGAGCTGTTGGGGGAGCTGGGGTAACTCTGTGAGGTGGGCGACTGGATGAGGGAGGAAGACGGGGAGGAGGAGAAGGAGGAGCAGGGCAGCGCGGGGAAGGAGTCCGGGTAGGTGGCGTTCTGGGGCATCAGAGGCTCGTTGTGCAGGGAGGCGTTACGGAACTTCGCCAGCAAACTGTGTTGAGGGTTGAACTCGCTGTGGCGTGGGACCAGAACTGGCGGCAGCACTGACAGGAAACGAGAGAGAAGGAAGAGACAAAAAAAAAAAAAAAGGTATTGAGACAAAGGGATTCAGAGGGAGGACAGATGCTGTTATGAAAGATCACGTTACAGCAAATCCCTTTGGTCCGGGAACTTTTTTATCAGATCAAATGTCCTGCCTCGGTTTAGGAACGATTCCTAAAAAAAAAGATTCACTGCCACAATATTCAAATGCATTATGACAAATGACCTCATTTGTTTACAGCAGATTGAGATGTTCCCTGATGAGGCGTTTTTACCTGGAGTCTCCACGCGCCTGTAGTGGTACGGGTTGATGCAGATGTCCTTCTGCTTGGAGCCAAAATCAAACTCGCAGCAGTCCAAGGCTTTCAGCTCGTGGTGGGACTGCAGATCAGGCCAGCGCCACACCCTGCAGTAGATGACATGGGGCAGTCCCTTCCTGTGGGACACCTGCAACCTCCCGTCTAGTGACCGAGGAATCGTCACACACTTGCCTGGAGGAGTCAAATCAAACAACTCAGTGCACCTTGAGAAAAAAACACTGCAGATTTAAACTTCTGTTGTTTGCTTCATCATTTCTTATCATGATTTATGAGCTCTTCATAAATGTATCATATGACCCCCCCTGCATGGGCTCTGACCTCCAGATTGAGACCTGATAGAACACAAACATCTGGCACTCTGATACTCACTGGGCTGCCCTGGACAGCTGAGTGCTCTTTCCAGCTCCTCCATCGCCCCCTTCTTCTTCTTCAGTTTCTTCACTAGAGAGTCCACGGCCTTTTCCGCCCACTTCTCTTCCTCATCCCCTTGTTTCCAACCCAGCAGGCGTTTTACCGCCGGGCTGGTGAAGGAGAATAGAGATGTAATGGATGTGGTGGAGTTCATTATGAGATGGATAAATGGGCGACGAGATGAGGTGATGGAAGCTGTTAACAGGATAATGGTCCCCCCCCCCCCCGAGGATAGCAGCGGGGAGGCAGATACTAAGGGTAAAAGTGGTATCGGGGTGAGTCCGTGCAAACAGGGCACCGGTGGAGGAGCTGAACTTCCCACGTGCAGCACAAACTCTAAATCCCCTCTCTGCGTCGGCACTTGCAGAAGAGATCTGGCAGCTCCGGATTTGAAGCCTCCTGCAGAGATAGTTATTCCTCACAGGCGGAAATCCAGGTCAAGTTTCAATCATCTGGCGAGAGAAGAAAGAAAGAGAGAGTATTAACTGCTAATTTAGCTGAAACAAATGCAAGGTTGAATGAATAGTTCAGTAGTTGGGTAGAAAGGATACCAGGGGGTTTCATTGTAAAGGGGATTAAGCACAGTGAAACCAAAGACTCAACACCACATGAGCAAACTGAACGATCCGGGCACTAGAGGTGTATTTCCATGATACAAAGGCAGGATCAGGAGGACAACGAGACAGAGACCATGTATGAAACTGATCTCCTGATCTCAACTGGTTGTTATTTTTCTATAAAGAAAGCGAATGCCGTTTAAAAAAAAGAATGGGGCGCGATGGCCAAGCTCATTTCTACATCCACCAACAATGAGGAATGTCCTCTCTGGCCTCTGTTTCTATGATCATGCCACTGACGCCCAGGAGCCATACTGTCTGGCCAGAACACATCACAGGACAGGAGGGGGAGGGAGGGAGGGAGGGAGAGAGAGACAGAGAGAGGGAGAGAGCACTGTATTGTCTATTTCTTCTATAACCACCTACTGTTAGATGGACAGGAGCAAACTAATGATTTAGTCTATTCCGATAGGTCACCTTTTGGCGTTGCATCACTCCAGCAGCCCCACTTGATACGGATTAATCATTCAAATATTTATACACTATATCTGTGTAAGTTGACGATGGTGACCCGAGCTTCTTGCAGCATATTTCTTGAAATTAAAGTTATTTCAATCACAGTGTTTTGCTTGGACGCCCGATTATCATAAAATACACAACAGAACCAAGAGTTTCCAAATCTTAACGCCGTGCGGGCTTTCCAATAACACACATGTGAATGCAGCATTATGTGCATGTGACAAAAGCGCGTCTCCCGCAGGATAAAAACAAAACAAGAACCAGACAGCTGGAGTTCACAATGACAGGAGCGCAGCGCGGCATCAGTCTGCCGCTCCGTGGAGCCGTGCGGCGTCACTCAGTCTGCAGGCTCAGATAGGCTAATTACCTAATGCTTTATCACCAGGATACCCCTTCCTAAAAAGTAAACATGCCAGCTTCCCTTTACTGGGACTGTACAGCGAGTCATGTTGCCCCCCCCCCCCCTAAGAAAGAATATCCAGGATATTCTGAATCCTGGACATCCCATCTAAACGCGCACCTCCAAGACAACACATCGTAAACTTGGCAAACAAAATCATATTTGATAAGATCATTTCAACGGCTCAGTAAAGTGCCCTGAAATAACTGAAAAAACGCGTGAATATTGTTGAATATGTGCTGGAAACAGTATTGGCAAGAGCTGTCTATTAATAATTAATATATTATCAGGTACATCATTATATTTGGCCAACCACATTCGAGACAATCCGTGTAAATAATATATCATGTAGTAAGATGTTTAATCCACAAAAGTTGCCTGCCAGCACCGTTGGGAATATTATTAAGAGTATTTCCCAACAAGCAACTTAAATGTGAAACTAATCCAACAGACATTGAAATGGCATAAAATAGCAATTTTTGTATAACTTGTTCATTTACTCACCTCTGTTGTGATGGCAAGTGCACCACGGACAGACCTTGTCTACGGTGGGTCGTGCCAGAACACTGGAGCAGCGAAGGTGTGTGTCTGTTTGTTTGCGCGCGCGTGTGTGTGTGCGTGTGTGTGAACGTGTGTGTTGACTGTAAATGTCAAGTTGGTCACAATACAAATTCCACTCTGTTGAAGATTTCAAAATAAAAGCTTGGTTAACCAGATGTTAGTGTATGTGAATGTGGGTTTCGTGTGAGAGAAAAGTAGGTCTAATTGATCGTGTCAAATGATTTGATTTGCCATCTAAGAGGATGGTGCGTTCCAAATGTAAAATAAATAAAAATATTTTGAATCTAAAGTAAATCATTTACGACTCATTGAAGGCTAATCATGACAAAATCTTCCCTATTTTACTAAATATTTTCCGGGAAAATCCAACAAATAGTATTATACATTTGGCCAAATCAGGTCTAGGTTTATTTGAAACAATACATACATCGCTATTTGTTCTTTATTTAGCAATCAATTAATAATACTACGTACACAATGAATGCTATTATTGTGAAGGCGCACACACACACTCCTTTCCGGTGTGTGCTGGCAGCCTTTGGCCGCTTTGATGCAGGTTTGAGGAGCCCGGAGCCTCCGCTCCTCCAGCAGCCCCAGCCGAGCGCCACACAGCCACGGCGGCGTCAGCCTGGCTGGAACCGCAGCGCCTCCCTGTGAGATCCCTCCGCCCCCCGCCCGTCCCCCCTGTCCCCCCTCTTGCAACTTTCACAGAATTTCAGATTCATGCACTTCAACTGCACGCAGGTACGCGCGTGCCCGTGGCTCCACCTGAGCTCGTGGGCTCCCTGTCAGAGGCTCTAACGGAGGACAGGAAAACAATCACACATGTTTGCCTTCAGATTCGTACGGATAGGCATACAAAAAAATAAATTGAAAAATGGTCTGTAATGTATGATCCATACTGTGCATCTTACCTTGAAGTTAAATGTCTATTAGTTTGTATAATTCCTTGATTTGTGTTTGGTTATTGGCTCATATACAGGCTGCTGTGCAAACCATTAGTAATTATAATAATGATGAATAGAGTTTAGGTGGAGTGTTTTAATGAAAGGAAATAAGTAATATTATGAATATCCGGTTGCATGTAAAGACGGAACCCCACCCCAAATTCAGTGGTACTTTTTTTTAAATCCTCTTTGTCCAAGTGAAGCTGTTTGGTTTTCTATTGTTAGGAGCCGTATGAGGTCTTTCGCATCGCGGATGGATACGACGCTTTATCGGGAGTGCCGCGGCTAGTCCGGTTAGTGACGCAATCCCGGGCTGGCGACAGCGAGTCTACAAGTTTGACATTTCCAGTTTACAGCAACTGCTGCGGTCCGCAACAATATTCCCAGCACTCTGGAGGGGGGGGGGGTCATGTCAAAAATAAATAAAAGAAACCGATATTTCTTTCTCCCAAACACCACCAGGTGCGGTCATCGAGCGGCTCCACCCGGACGAAGTGCCGCGCGTCACTAATAGGTGTCTAGTCCGGGATGTGAACCTCCTACACGAGCTGTTTGTTCAACCTTTGGATTGATTTTACCTCCAGGTGTTTCAATTAAAAAGCGCATCCATTAGGGCTTCACGCACAAGTTTTAAGTGCCCCTCCCGCAGTGAATCAAATGGATCAATGAACTATTCTTGTAAATGTCGTCACCTAAAGAGCTCCTCCAGGAAGGAAGCTGAAAAGTGGCAGACGGATTACGGCCCGCTGGCTCTGTGTGTGTTGTCTGGTCGCAGAGGGCAGACAGACGGACAGGATGCGCTCCCCGGGGGCCCCGAGAGGCCCCCAGAGCGACAGACATCCGCATCTCTGCGACCTCGGGCGTGCATACAAGAAGAAAAGAAAGGAGAAAAAAAACACTGTGAGGAACTTCGTTTACTCAAGACTGCCAAAACGTCTGATCGGGTGATTTCAGAGGTTAAATCTAATTTTATACTAATTAAATAAACTGCGAGTGGGGTCAGATGGTGCAGATTTCTCGTAATAATATTGAACCGATGTGTCCGTGGAGCCAGGTCCTTCTGCAGGATGTCTGATCCCGAGTAGGAACTGTGCACGCTGCGTGGACAAGACACATCTGCAGGGTGATATCAGGCACTTCCAAAAAAGATCACATCAGCAGTGAGAGGGTTTGTGTGTGTGTCCTTGCAAAGAGACACACCACACATTGCAATAGTTACACTAAAGAAACAATATAAATCACTTATTCAGACCTAATTTTGTTAGGTAAATCCTTCAGTTTAAAGATACAAATAATTATAATATTATATAATAATAAATAATAATTCTCTCTATTTTCTTCTTTTTGGAAACTTAAGTTCTATTTAAAAAAGTAATGTATAAAGTTTGTTAATATGAATCGACTAGAAAAAGTTTTATTTCTATTGACCAACTCATCAGTTAACTGACTAATTGTTACAGTGATAGTCATTAGATTGACAATTATTAAATCATAAATCGTTGCCATTTTTATTTTGGTTCAAGTCATACATCAATCCACAAGTGCGTTTCCTCAAAACTACAATCCCATCCCTCATATAGTAACTTTCATTCTACCCATCCCAATCATACACATCATCGTCCCTGTTACTTACAGCTGATTGGCCACAAAACAAACATTGGGTAACAATAATAACCGGATCAATAATACAGGCACTCTGAAAGCCGCGGCAAGAGAGATGTCTGTGTAACAGCGGCCATCACAAGCTGCAATACACACTGTAAAAAAGAAGAAACAAGGCAGGACCCACGAAGGACTCACAACCGTGTCAACACATCACACGCGATGACGTTTGCAGAGGAGAAAGATGTGATGTACATTGTTCTTGATGGCAGTAAATGACGGACACGGCGTCTCATCCCACCTCGCCCCGGGTCTTCGATATCCTTGTTGAAAGGCGCTCTCTGTGTTAGCTAGTCGGTCTTACGCGCTGACTGCAGTTTCCAGGCTCTCGTGAAATAGCGCATGCGAATGAAAAAAAGGTCTCGTCCCATCTGCAGCCAGCTCCAAAACGGGACCAGCTTGGATCCTGGCAGAGAAAAAGCGAAGGCAATTCATTGTGTGATTATTTGAGAAAGGGGAGAATGCCGGGTTTGCTGACATTTACTGCTTATAGATGTTCTATAATAGTGCAGTAAGTGTCAAGTAATAGTCAAGTCAAAAACACAAGATAAAAGAACAATAAACCACTTTAAAATGCTATTAACAAAATGTTAATATGCACCAGGAATAATTGAAAGACACACAAAATCACCGAAAAAGCATATCATCCAACCAAGATAACAATATCATAGAGAGCACAGTGTGAGGACACATGTATTCCATTAAAACCCCACCTTCTATTTCAGTCCAGTTGACCGCCACCTCTGCGATGGGGATTTTGAAACACTGGGCAATATACAAGAGCTCCACATCAAAAGCCCTGTGAGAAGGAAACAAGATAATAGTATACAACAGATGTTCAAACAGTGCATTTTGAACCAATGTTCATGGTGTGTATGGTGGAGGGGGGAGTCCTTACCATCGCTCTACATGGAGGGAAGAGAAGGTCTTGAGGGCGGCCTCGCGCGTGAAAAGCTTGAATCCGCACTGCGTGTCCTTGATCCCTCTCACGCAAAAGAACCACACCAGGAAGTGAAAGCCATACATGAGGAATGTACGAAACATAGACCGCTGTATCAGAGACACGACAGAGGTTGTTAATGGTTTGATGGACACAGGTCTGTGAGACATTAAAAAATGTCAAAGAGAGACGGTTACCTGGGCAACGGAGTCTTGCTCCAGGTGAGCTCTGGAACCACAAGAAATTGCCATGTTCTCCTAATGTACAGACAGACATTTTTAGTAGTGTAACCACCTGACAACATGATAACAAAAAGCCTGAAAAAGACCACAACACACCGGTTTAGGGTTGAGGGCGTTAAGTCCAGCCTCCACTTTCTCAATGTCAGCAAACTTCGTGGCTCCGTCAGCATCGGCCATCAGAATGAGTTTCCCTCTGGAGCTCAGAGCTCCCTTTTTAGATTAAACAACATCACAAAGTAGAATCAACACAAAATATAATCCCACCTATTACTTTTGGACTTTTTTCACATGTATTGGAGCTCAGTATTTACGGTCTCACCATCCGCACCGCTCCTCCTTTCCCCCGGTTATTCACCAGTGTCAGCACCCGAACTTTATCAGCACCGTACTTCCTACTGTACCGCAACGCAACCTGGCGGGACAGCAGCACAGCATGAAACCAATGTCTATTGGTTTATCTTTGAAAGGTCTTTTAGTGACATAGTTGGACGCAAAAAATCACCTCAGTCGTTTTGTCTTTGCTGCCGTCGTCGACCACGATGACCTCATAGGTAAAAGAGGGCTGCTGCTTCTGCAGTGAGGAAATAAGGAATAAGGGACATATTAAAAGTGACATTTCTTGTTGAATGCCGCCACCTACTGACAACATTGAAAATTACCGAATGACAGCTTTCTATCAAGGGATGATAAAAAATGAACCTGCCTTTCATCATCACCAAGACTCATTTTCAGACTCAAACTTTTCACTCACAATAATGTACGTAATGATATGATTTAGTTCATCACTGCCGACGAGAGGCTGAGCACTTACCTGTCTGTTCTCCAAGTACTCGGTAGCTTCATCCAACATCACTGGCACTGCAATGAAACACACCCACACGCATATTAGTGCCTGTTACCCACGGCAGGTGTGTACTGACATTACATCTGAGAGAATGGGATTATGGGATATAACCTGCAACCATTCCACTGAATGCTGAGGAGGTTCCGGACACACATCATCAAACACTCACTTCGGAGTTCCTCGTTGTAGGCCGGGATCACCACCGAGAGCTCCCTGGAAGAGGCATCGTGCAGGCTGGGGAAGAGCTCCTTCTCGCCGGTCACGGTGAGGAAGTATTTCTCCTTCTCGTGGCGGGTGAGCGTCACCATCTCGGCGGTGACGTGTGCTATTATGAGCACCTGACACGGGAAACATGGGAAAACGGGACTATTGTCGTTAGGTTGTTTGCTGAGTGTAAATACATTCTCTGACATAAATGAGGGGAACTGTGTTAATGTATTCTATACTTTAGAGCGAGTACTATTTGTATGAGGTGTAATAACTTCGGATTGTCATACTATAAACTGAATTATGTATTGTGGTATTTGTGTTTTTTTTGGGCCAGACAAGAGATCGGTGTGATGGTGCAGTTTCATGATTTATACCGGTTTGCTGTCGTATTCTATTCTGTTTGTTTCGTCACTATTCTTACTGCTTTGGAGCATTTAGGTCTGGATTTCCTCGTGATTAATTGTGTTTACGATTAAACGCAGAAAGAAAAAATTAGGTAATTATCTCAACATTAGAAGATACAAAAAGACCATTAGATTGTTTCGAGAACTTCTTATGGAAAAAGCAGTTATAAAGTATAAGTTATAAGCTACAAATGATCTCTGCTAATACAATATTAACTGAATATCATAACTACTTACCACAATAACACTTAGAGCTGCCAATGCCACCAAGGCTTGAACTATTTCACAGAGGAAATCCATGTTTCCATAAGTTAGCCTGCAGCAATTGACAGACCCCAAAGTGGCTAGCTAAAAAGCTAGCGTACTTTCTCCTTTGCGTCGCTTCGTGTCTAAATCACCAGGGACGTCCCTAAATATACAAGAATATACGAGCGTCATAAGGTGGGATCACTATATAAGAGTCTTTGTATTTTCCATTGCTATCTAGGCGGCTCAATGAACTCCACTGCCAATCAAAACTGAACACAGCGGCGACGCGGAAGTAGCAGGAATTTCTCGACACATCATCAGTTAGAGGCAAGAGGGCACCGAGCGGCGCTGCGAGAGTCTGCAGCGACTCCACCGCCACCTGCTGGACAGGAAGGGGAACGACCAGAGGAAACGCACTGGTTGAAACAAACGCTAACTGGGTCTTTTAAATTAGTAGTGTAAAGTCTTATTTTTTACACATGTCGTAAATAACATTAATTCAAGAATTAAATATCTTTCTTCATGACTTAAAATATCTCTCCAAGTAGGTACGTGGCTCTCTCGTTGTTGTGGTTCTATTGAATTGGTATTTAAAAAGCAATTCCAAACCAAATTCAAATACTGTCTTTTGTTAAATACCCAATGCTAAAATTGCTTTATTAAAAAATTTGAAAAAATTAAAAAAATCTGTGATTGAATTTATTTATATCCAAATTGGGTTTTCATCGCTTGCGAACCTCTTCCTCCAGGCCACCGTAGGACGTCCAACAAACACACGTGGTGCAATCAAAACATCATGGCGGCCGGCTTCAAGTAAGGCTGACAGACTTGCGCTGTTACACTAAGTAACATTATTCATTCGTAAAATCTTCAGATGTTAAATTATTTATACATTATTAATTAGCGTTAGGTGTGATCGTTGGCTCCTGTAGGAATAGGAGCACTTTTCATTTAGATCTTCCAAAGACGTGTTCTCTTCTGTTGTTGAGTGCTACAGTGAACTGTCTTACTAATGCGAATAAGTGAGAAAGTTAAAGGACAGAAACAATAACTAACGTTAGCTAATGTTATGAGGCATATCTCACTCTCCTGTTTTTATTGACGTATATCATTTCATTCTTTAAACTAATGTCTAATTGACTCCCGTACCTGTGCACTTGTACACTCCCAGAGTTGCTGAGCCTCTGGAGTACCACCGGAGATTTCTGGTAAGCGATTAAACCACACAAAAAAAAAAGATGACTTCAGCCCAAAGTTACACTTGAGCTTGCTCTGCAGAGTGACTTTCAGTGACTTGTCAGCTGCTATTTAACATTCAAATGCTTCCTCATCCAGAAAGAAGACTGTCGTCCTGATGGACGCGAGCTGTCCGAGTTCAGAAGCACAACTCTAAACATAGGTGAGAAACGGCGTTGATTGTTATCGATAGCGAATTTTGTGGAGAACCTTTTTTCTCTTTGTCTACATACAAATGTTTTTCTCTGGTCTGTTCAGGGTCCATATCCACAGCCGATGGCTCAGCCCTGGTGAAGGTTGGAAACACCACAGTCATCTGTGGCATCAAGGCGGTAAATTATCATGCACACGTAATGCAAGTAAAAACCGCATCTCAATGAATCCCAGTCGGGTTCTCTGACTTGTGTTTCTTCATCCGCAGGAGCTGACGACCCCGGCAGTGGAGGCGCCAGGTAAAGGCTACATAGGTAAGTGCAGTGGTTGCAAAACATAGATTTAAAGCAACATACGCCAAATGAACACACGGACCCTTACTGCAGTGCTGTTCCCTACCTTCTCAGTGCCCAACGTGGACCTGCCTCCGCTGTGTTCCTCCCGGTTTCGGCCCGGCCCGCCGGGAGAGCAGGCGCAGGCTGCCAGCCAGTTCGTCGCCGATGTAATTGAAAGGTGCGACATATTTTTACACACGTTTTTAGTTTTCATTTCACAGCATCAGGCGTCAGCTAACGGTCTCATTGCTCGCTGCCCCCTTTTATTAACCCACATTTCCTTTTATATTTGGGTTGCAGCTCTGAGTTGATGCAAACGGAGGACTTGTGCATTGGAAGAGGAAAGGTAAATCCATGCATTGTGCACCGGAGCCAAAAAGACTGTGAATGTTGTTAAAGTTGGGTGATTGGTCCTGATTCTGCTGATTGTGCCTGCAGCTCTGCTGGGTGCTCTACTGTGACATGATGTGTCTGGACTACGATGGGAACGTGTTGGACGCTTGCATCATTGCCCTGCTAGCTGCCCTGGAGAACAGTATGTGCTTTATACACAATGGGCTCTTTTTGGAAGCTGCTTTTCATTAGTATATTAACAGTCTACCTGCTCCCTACAGCACAGCTCCCGGAGGTCACCATCAACACAGAGACTAGTTTACCAGAGGTTAACTTCGAAAAGCGACATGGGCTGAATATTTGCAAACATCCAGTCGGCACCTCTTTTTGCATCTTTGATGAGTATGTCAATACGTTTCAGATTGTCTAGCCAGGATTTACACCCCATCTTTTGTAATCCTGGCCTACTCTCCGTGCAGCTCCATACTGATCGTGGACCCCACATCTGATGAGGAGAGTCTGTCGACTGCTCACCTCACTGTGGTGACAGATGATGAAGATCGACTCTGCATTGTACATAAACCAGGTCAGACACTCTGCCTGTAATGACTGGACTCCCTTGGAGCTTTTACTCGGTGTCGATAACATTTCCTGTAGACTAACAGGAAACCATTCAGCAGGAATCCACATTTTTTAGTGCTTAAAAAGATGATGCTGTTTTTGTGTAAAATTGAAAATAAATCATTTTACAATCGATACACCAATGTAATCTAGGTTTTTAGTTAATACCCGTTTGTTGTATCTAAAATTATTTCTGCTATCGTGTGGGTTTGAATGGAAAGAAACCTCTAACTACCTTTCCCTCTGTCCTCAGGTGGGACGCCACTGTCGGGAGAGAAGCTTCAGGAGTGCATCAACAGAGCCACAACGAGACAGAGAGAGATCCAAAAACTCATTGGCAAAGTGGTACTCAGCGTGAAAGCCGCAAAATAAAGAGCCTCAGACAACAATTTTTGTTTATCTAAAAGCTGTATTTTCCACTGTCAATATATATTCTTTTTTTTTTTTTAATAACAATAAAACTGCTGACAAAGACTGCTTAAAAAATTATTTCTCAGTGTCCAGAAATGTCTCGCATACACACACTCTATTGATGTCTCATAAGAATACACTCGTGGCTCCTGAACAATTTAAAAGGAAATGCCTTTTCAAAATGCGCTGTACAAAAGCAGACGCACCGTCTTGCATCTTCATCTTGAGTCCTTGGTTTGAGCCCTGTGCCTGGATGGCCAACAGAAGAAAAGACTTCCAACAGACTTGAGAGGTAGAGAGCGGCCCCCCCAGGCACTACTCCAAGATTCGATTTGCATTTTCACACGTCGTGGTTATGTGGAGGATTTGGTGTCGACAAGCTCACTGGGATCCGTGCTTAAAGGGCAGTTTGTACCGGTGTCAACCAAGCAGAGGCGGGGGGGGGGGGGTGTCAGACACGCACGCTCATGTCATTTAGTCAAATCCTCACCCTTTCTGCCCCCGTAGTGAGACGTCTTCCTGAAGGGGTGATGTGCCGCCTGCCGCCTACCAGAAACCATCTTTTTCTGTTTTCATCTAAAAAATACCACTGGGGTTCTTTAAGTGTAGGACTCCCTGGCCTTCAAAAACCCAATGCCCTGTGGTAGACAAAGTCCTGGTTCTCCAAAACCTCTGACAACCGTCACATACACATTTGTCAGCTGGAAGAAGACACCGAAAGGTTGTTTTCTTTGTCTGCAGTCTCCACAGTGAGTCAGACAAAGAGCACAGTATGGATCATTCATGTCCTAGTGTTGCTGGGAGGAGGGAAGAGTTGTTTTGTGATTTCAGTCTCTCATAACTTCGGGAGGGGCTGTGGCATGCTCCTCTTCCTCTTACTTCTTGGTTGGCTGGCGGTATGTTGCCGTGGCGCTGCCCCCTGAGGCGCTGCTGCTCCCATAGCCATTTTCTGCTGCTGCATTTGGTGCTGCAAGAATTGCAACTGTGCACAAAATGAAACACGGGAGATTTCAGGATGATCCTGTCATGGTTCAAAAAGGCATTCACTGTCGAGCACACTTCCTAAAATGATGTCTCAGCTTACCAGCATAATGTATTGTGTTATGAAACTATAATTATCCACAAGTTTCATGGGTTAGTGAAGCTGAACCAAAGCCTGGTTCGACATACAGGAGGAGTGTGCAGAGAAACACAGTAGAGGGGTTAATGGGTTGCAGAGGGGAGGGAGAAGAAGAAGAAGAAGAAAGATGAAGAATTTGGAGGTTTGGGTGAGTTTGGGAGTGAGGCAGGAAGCAGTCAAGCAGCGCCAGTGGCGTTCGGGCGCCACAGATCATTGCCTGTGCTCCTGGCAAAGACCTACATGCAGGGGGCAACCGTGCTTTCTGCTCAGAGTAAGTCAGCAACTTCAACTGGGCAAAAAAAAACGATCTTGAAACACCTCAACATTCATGCTCACAGTCCGTCACCTCTCATCCTTCATGATGCTGTCAGCACTTCAGCAGCACCAACTGACATTTACTATTCCCTATCCTGTCGCGAAAAGCTTTGAACATGCCTCCCAGCTGGCCACGCTGTTAGTTGCTGCCATTGGAAGTGCCACAAGCTCTGTGTGTGTGTGTGTGTATGCGTTGCTGAGCTGTATCTTTATCAAACAACATATTATCCAAACATACAACACAAGTTAGAGTAGATCTATAACAAAAACATCTTGATGAGAATCAGGCCCTCTGGAATATGGTTTCACCTACAATTTAAAGTAAAAATGAGAATTATGTTCTCAGATTTTTTACTGCATACAACATTCAACAAAAATAAAATGTTCCCCATAAAATTCTGCTTCCAAGGGGCCACAGTTGTATTTTATTCTGTGACATACAGTAAACGGCTGTTTGTGGTTTCCCTTTTTTATTAAAATGTTTCTCAGTAGTGAATAATGAACATATATATGTCATTATGCTTACACAAAAGCACCATACGTGCCTGCCTGTTAAAGAAAGGCATGGGAAGTTGGCTGGTGAATCTTGTAGCAGCTCTTAACGTTGTATGTGCATGTGTATATAGATGTTAAAGTTGCTGTATTACTTGGATCTGTGGTTGGTGCTGCTGCTGAAGCCTTGGAGAAGGCAGCGGGGACGCAGACCCGTCCAGCCCACAGCCCAACTGGGACAGCACTAAGGGGGGGAGGAGGGAGAGAGGGAACCCCAAAGGGAAGGATGTGGCGGCAAGAGAGAGTGAAGCAGGAGAAGGAACGGAGTAAAGTGTGGAGAGAGAAAACACACACACACACACACACACACACACACACACACACACACACACACACACACACACACACACACACACACACACACACACACACACACACACACACACACACACACACACACACACACACGTCCAAAAGGGGGATGAATTTGGGGGGGGTGGTAAGGGAGGGGTGGAAGGTTTCAGTGATGTTCAACCACACATAGTCATGGGGAGAGACAAGATGAAAGAAGGAGAAGACCAAAAGAGGAAGCAGGGAGGCCAACAAACAGCACCGGTGAATGGCCGTGTGCACGCACATTTTTAGGTAGAAATAGCATAAATGGGATGGGCCCGACAGGTGGGAGTGAGCAGGGCAAGTTGAGAAGGCAGTGGTGCAAGGAAAGAAATACGGGTGGGGACAAGAGAAAACAACAAAAGTAAAATAAAAAAACAGATTGCAGCAGAGAAGAAGAGGAAGTTGAGTCCCTCCTGTCAGTTGTCACATGCTACGCTGACGGACACGGTGTCATTATCATATGCAGTCACATACCCTGACTCCTAATATACAAAACTTATGAATTAATACATGAGGACATCTCATCTTATTAGGGGTATGATGTCAATTCAAGGTTAACGGAATAATCAAAAGGGAAATGTTTTAGAGGACTGTGATGTGTATTTTGGTGTCTGTTTGTGTGTGTGTTGGTCATACCTGCTGCTTGAGAAGACATGAAGCCTCCGACTCCCAGGTTGATGACCGCTGTTTGCTGGTTTCCTAAACTTTGATCGCACCCCTGATCCCCCTGCAAAAGCAGTCAGGCACAAAAAACAGGTCAGTGAGGTCATCACACACACACACACAAATCCTCACCCTACCAAGACTAAAGCGGCAACGTGTACAGTATCAAATCAAGTCAATCAATTAAAACAGCTCTCTGGTGTTTTTGACATCTTTAAAGATTCAAACACTTTTTCCTTCAAGAGCCCCAGCATTGGTTTAAGTTATTTACAAAGACCCAGACAAAGAACATTATCAAGACTGAGTTTTAAAAGATGATTGTCTGCAGTACCAGCTATTATGTGGTTATGAGGTGTTTTGACAGTAGTTACAGCTTCTGCTACAGCCTTTTCTTGAACATGTCAGTGTTGCGTTGGCACTAATGCATTCTGGGCTTTTCTCCCATTATTCATTGCAACTTGCTTCAGGATGAAAAAAAGCGCCTTAACAGATGTCATGAGATCATTTCAAAGATCTGCAGGTCTTGGCTATAACCGGGACATTCGAGCAATGTCAAATTCTTGTTCTCAACTTGACTATATCATGTGTGTGTGTGTTTGTATGCAACTGCATGTGAATGCAATTGTGCGTCTCACCATCTCTCCCTGTTGTTGAGGGCTGGAGGTGGCCGACTGACTCTGCTGTGGGGAGAACTGTGACAGCTGCTGCTGCTGCTGCAGAGGGTTAAAGATGAGAGGACCAGTGGGGATCTGGAGACATTAACACAGACACACACACACACGTACAACGTACAAAAATTTGACGAGGAACAGAAGGGGAGATGAGGAGGTGCAGAGAGGAGAGGCAGATGGGAAAGGAATGATGCACATGTAAGCAAAGAAAAGTGGACAAGAGCAGAGGGAAACAGGAGAATTAACAAAGCTATCAAACAGTACAGAGTGCGAGGAAATAGCGCTGTGTCGTCGATTCAAACACATATCTCATCGCTGTTCCAGGTGCAGCAACAGAGGTGCAGGATCAGGACAGCGGCTGTAGCAAACAAACACCATGTGCATTCTACTAGCAGCCTTACAGACTAGCTGGAACACATACCTGCAGTAGGTTCAGTGGTCTCAACCCAGCGCTGCTGTTCAAGCCAAAAGGACTCCCTGGAACACAAATCGACCTCACATTCACCAGACTAAATAGTAGAGACATACACAAGTTTCCTTACTATATCAACTTATCTGGTTTGTATCATTAGACCTACTGGGCCTCTTTTACTGGACCTGGATATGCAGCACATTTTAAAACTATGACAGCATTCTTTTAGTAAAATGGAGTCCTCAGACAGCAGTCTAATCAGGGTCAGCATCCATGGGGCTGGAATTGAATGCAATGTCAGCAGGGGGAGTTTATTGGCAGGGTAACCTGCACTCCGCTAGCCTAGCATGTTTAATTACCCACTAAAGTAATACTTTTTGCGACACTGCATTGAAATCTCTTACCGGCCTGCGCCGCGGACTGCATGGTGGGCATCAGTCCTCCAGGTGGAAGGATTCCGCTCAAGTTAAGACCGGGAGCCAGCATGGGGTTGGAGCCACTCATCAAGGTCTGAGGACTGCTACACAAACAGTACGTGATGGTCATGAAGAGTGACAGCGACTGGCGGGTAAAAGAGAGGCATCGGAGACCTGGAGATCTCATCCCTACCAGACGGAGCTGACCACGTTGATGAAATTGAGCCCCGCCGCGTTGGCCATGACCTGCGACGAGGTGGTCCCCGTGGCGATGGACGTGCCCATGGTGGGCAGGGGAATGGACATGACGGGCATCGGCTGGCTGAGAGCCAGCTGCTGCTGGGCGAACGGCGTGAGGAGGGCGGGCTGCGACTGGCTCTGGAGCATGGGGGGATCCGAAGGGGTGGGGGTCAACGAGAGAGGAGCGCAGAGGGCGTCGGCGGGGTGCGGCGTCGAGCACGGCGTGTTGGTGGGTGTGGGGGTGGAGGACTTGGGGGTCCCCGATCCTGAAACAGAGAGAGGGGGGGGGGGGGGGAGGTCAAGATCAAACGATGCAGACGACGGAGAGGGCTAAATTCAGCTATGAGATTTACAATGCTGGCAATTCTGTGTAGTTTTTATTTGAAAATGTCAAACAATGGCCAGAGGAATCAACAGCTGAAAAGTTAACTTATAAGGCTCTGGTCAAAACCTCCACTCTTTGGCTGGCAACGTGCTGAACAGATGGGTTTGCTCAGAATACATAATTGCCACAGTGCTAGTGCTGATGCAATTCCTGTCTACTTGTCAAGTATCAAATACGTCTCTGCGGTTTTCTTCCTTCTGTGCTCTTCCATATTTCCAAAGACCTGGAACCACGTCACGGTCATTTTTCATAATTTGTCAGAAATAATTCTAGACTTGGAAAACGTGAGGCTTGACAAGAGCTCACTTAAGACAATCTGGTACGAGGCGTTCGCACAGCTGCCAGTTGCACTCAGCTCTACTTACTCTGTGTGGAGCCCATGGGGGAGAGGGAGGCAGGTGACAGGAGCCCCACCTGGCTCAGCTCCATGGAGTGCTTCCTGTTCAGAGACTGGCTTTTGGCTGGAGGGGGCGTAGGACACTTGAGTAGACTACTGGTGGTTTGTGAACTATATGGATTACCTGGAGGAATAAAAGAGCTACGTTGAGATACGTACGTTCCCCGTTTCAACACCACAAGCACGAAGCATTGAGGATCCGCTCCGGCTAGAAGACAAACCTAAACCCAGCCTAACAGATTAAACTTTATCGCTTCATAACCATATGACTTTATTTTACACAAATGAGGCAACCGATCCACATTTCCCTTCCTTGTGTGTTTGTTTTATACCAACCTGCTCAAAGAAGGTACGCACGGCCACTGCATGTCTGCCCATTAATCTTTGTCAAACTTAACAGGTGTACCTGAGGAGCTGTTGCCTGATCCAGAAGGCAGTTTGATGGGAGGGGGCCGATGCTTCCCCCCTTTTCCCAAAACAGACGTCTGGACCAGTGGAGGAATACCGTCACCCTGCAGATGACATTCAAACCAGTTTGCTCAGTAGGCTCAATACACTTCAAATGCTTATTTATGGAAATTTAAATCTTTTCCTTCTATTATGAAGCAACTTGTGTAAGCTGAATCTGTAGAGGTGTCCCTATTCAAAGGGAAGAGTAATTCTGCAAACCTCATACTTCCACTGGCAAGTACTTACCTCGTCTTTGCTTGGAGAGGGAGGCCCCTGTCCCACGCTGCCTGAGTTATGGGACATCTTGACCTCGCACTTCACATCGCTCTCATACACTCCTTTGTACTGAGTAAGAAACCTACGAAACAGACATAACACATCATTTATTTATACCATGCTTTCCCAATAACACATCCCTAAAAACGGACCATTCGACAGGACGTTCAACCAAAGCGGCGAACAGGAGGACTCACCGATCTGCATCTATCTTGGAGCCTATGAGGAAACTGTGAATGAGACAAAACAGACGACGGCAAGTGAATTCAGGTTGATATTTAAAATGAGGTCTTGATCACTCATTCTCGAATGCTAGTGCTCCAGTGGCATCACAGGCCATCCTTACGGGGAATGTATGAGCTTGAGATCTGAGCTGTCCTCTTCGGCTTTTGGTTCTTTAGCGCAGTAGATCTTCCCATACACCAGCGGGTCTCCCATTGACTGGAAGATGGACACCTTGGTCATCTGGGGTTGGCCCCCAACTTCACATTCAAACGTGTAGTCATCTACGACTTCCTGTGTAAAGAAAGTGTTACACGTCAGTTTTATGTTTCTTCAAATGTGTTGGTTTAAGGATATCCGTTCACTTGGGAACTTTATTTTCTGAGTTCACGCCGTTGTCATTGCTAGCACTAAACAAACACCTTTTTTGAATACCAAACCAAGTGGCTCTGTGCCTAAGGCAGGAGGAACATTTTCCACATTAAGCGTTACACACAGCTACTCTCTCTTTAGTAATAACAGCAAACAGCCACATTGATCAGTACCCTCATGGTGTTAATCTGCTGTCACACGTACCTCAGCAGGCCAGATCACAGTTGTGGGCTGAGAGTCCTCCAACTGCAGAGATCTCTCAACCACAGCATACTTCTCCACCTAAAGACACACACCAACAATTCCATCTGGTTCGTTACGCCCTTGCTGTAACTGCCAAACTAAGAGCTGAGTTAGTTTTATGTGGTGTTGGCTTCAGTGTTTAGGGGACCGTGTTGTAGAGGACCATCGGGCGACTCACATCAATTTCCTTTGGTACAGATAGTTGGCAGTTGCTCTGCTTCCACATGTCCACACACTGCCAGTGATGACAGCCGGGAAGCAACGAAGAGAAAAACAGAAAGGAGGCATCAGCAAAACCAAGGGAGGGCACACTATGACGGCATGCATTAAGCAATGCTGAAGTACGTTAGCAGATCCCAACAGACAACAAACGAAGCAAAGGGCCCAAGGGAAAAAGTGGCACAACTGAACTGATGGGATCAGTGTGATGGATAGAAACACGAAAATCAAACAAATAGAATACAGCCTCCATCAACTTTGTCTTATCTGCAGATGTGCACTGCACACATATACCCATATATATGCTTGTTAAATTGCGGGCATGTTGACTACTCACATTTCCGATCTTTGAGATCTTAAGGTCAGCGGCGGGAGAAGGTTTCCTCTCCTTCCTCCTCTGCAGGTAGTCGTAGAGTCGTAGCTGTGGTGGAAGATGGGAAAGCTCCTGCTGCCTGTTCAGGGCGGCTCGAGAGTGCCTCTTGAAACACCTACGATACAAATGAGGTGACTTAGAATCATCGTGTATTTCGCTTTATTCACTAACTGTTTTTCTTCACAACTTCAGAGCCTTTATTTCAAAAACAAAACAAAACAAAGACGGGCAATTCCTTTGCTTGTGTACCAGAACACAAAGTGAGCTGAGCAGCGCGTGAGCGCGTTCAGTACCGTTTCATGGAGCGAGTGTTCATTTTCTGCTTGTTGTACAGCAGGCGGTTGGCTGTGCAGGTGACAGAAATGGAGGGGTCCAGGCACAGAGGTTCAGCTGTGGCCAAAATCAACTGACTCTCCAGCTGTAATTTGTCATCCTAAAGAAGAGAGAAACAGAGGCTACAGAACGCACAGGTCCAATGTGATGGCGCTTACTGCCATCACGGTCAAGCAAACGTTTATTAGCGAAGGCAAAGGGGCAAATCAAGACGTCCGATGTGTGTGTTTTTTTTTCTCATTGAGAGAGTTGACACAGTACCTGCGTCCACTTGTGGTGGTCACTGGTCATGGCATGGACATCACAGATCAAAGTCTGCGGGGCAATAATACACATTTAAACAACTCAGCTTTTCTACATTAAAGGTTAATGGTAAGTTACCGTATCGCTCATTCCAGATCAAAATCAAACAGCACTTAAGTATTTGTTTTCCACACAGATACTGGCCTCGCAAACCAAACTTTCACACATAGAACATGTATTATAAACGCACTAATGCATAAACATGCGTAAGTACACATGTCAACAATAGTTACAATTGGATATTACCGTGTATTTTATTTGTTTACCTGCATGGTTGGCCGCAGCAGGATGTGTCTGCTCTGATAGGTGGGCATCTTGGTGTTACCAGACTGCCTGTAGTCTCTCATCTCTACTATTACACAGCCACAATGGAAGATGTTCACCTGAGACAAATTGCACATGGCGTCATGCAACAGATGATGGCAAAATAACAAAGCAATAACAAACTATGCTAATATATACATTCAAGACGTAAATATAAAATCGGAAGCTCTTGAGTGTGCTTCACAGTACGTGCATTAATACCTCACATTCAAATCATTTTAAATTTACATTTGATACATGGAAAACCTTTAAAAACGAAATGATTTATGCACATTTGTAGATGGGCCTTAACAAACAGATACCTGTGATTTCTCCAACAGATCCACCAGAATAGGAGGTAACTCCTCCGCATCTAGGTACTCCAAGAGTTCTCCTTCTTCATATGGCAGACGGATAGTTTCAGAATCTAAAAATCGACACAGAACACGATTGTTACAGATGAGGCTATTGTGTTTCAATCACCCGAAGAACACAGCTGCATAACATTGGCATGCTTCATCGTCTTCTCTTACCAGATCCATTTTTCCCCCTGAGCATTAAAGAATAGCCTTCATTCCCGGGGTACAAGTTGACCACCAGACATGATACGGACTCCTGAGACACCAGCTTCTCAAGTAAATTCACATTTCTCCTCAAATTCTTCAGAAAAACAAAAAACAGACATAAGAGACAAATATTCCATATGATCAAGTACAATCTTAAGTAGTTAAAAATGATTTTGCTTTCCATCCACAGTAACCACAGTTTATTTGACGATGTTAATAAGTAGTTTGATGATGGATGATGAAAGAAAACTGAAAATATTTACAATTAATAATTTAAAACAGGTTTCACCGATCAATCTGATTTGAAATCTTGGCCGTTACTACTTGGTCATAACAAAGAGTCAAGTTACTTAACACAAACCTTTAACTCTGGCTCTTTCTCACATTCCTCGATGTACAGCTCATAGAGCTTCTGATACAAACTCTTCCTCCCGCCAGTGGAAATTCTTCTTTTGGCTGGTCGTTGACGAGCACTTTCAACAATGTACTGAATCGATAATAAAACATATTTATTTGTACGAGGAAACAGCTGGTGCATAACAAACAAACAAATAACAAACATGGGAAGCGTACAGTCGATGCAATGCGTGCACTGGGATACATTTCTTTACCTCAGCTCGATCCAATGCATATTCCAAGACTTGTTGCTTTGGGAAATAAAGAGAGAAATGGACCAGATGAGTCACCACCGAGAACCAGCTGTTATACTACAAGGCACCACTGTGGTTCTGCACTGCACAGGACTTGGACGAGATGAGAAAACTCACCATTGTGGTCCACCGCCAGCTCCGATGCAAGCGAGGGTAGACGACGCTGTCCAATCTGCCCCACACGGTCACCTTCCCAAAGTGACCATTCACAGCCTGTACATCAACACAGCGGGGGGGTCACACGAGTGAATGCACGCGACAGATGCATCAACGCGGATACTCTCGGTGTGGCCGGCGGGTCACTACAGACGAGCAAAACGACCGGCGTGCAAAACTGTTTCATCCGAGTTGTTTCATGCTTTGCGTGTACTTTAAATGCTCCAGCAAAGGGGACACATGCAAACACGCGCAGGAGAGTCGGTTGAACCGCGTAGAACCGGGTCCTGGCTCGATGACGACTGCGAGCACAGTGAAGACAGCGGCCGGGCAGAGGCGAGCGCTCGTCGGTGCCCGACCGTTGAGGCTAACGCGGCTAACGTTAGCATGCTAGCTCGTTCCCGGTGGGCTGAACTGTTAAGTTCCCAGCTACGCTGATGACGTTGCGGCGTCCGAGGCGCGAAGCGACGAAGCGACGTGGATCTCAACGAACAGGGTGGACTTGCCTTCTGGGTTGCATAGCGGACGACTGTAGCTCCAATGCGAGAAAACCAAATTAAGTTGAAATATCGGTGTCTTCATTGAAAAAAGTCGGAGCGGCAGCCATCTTCTTCCAGTGTGACAACAACAGCTACACTTCCGGTTTGGTCAGCGGTGGGCGGAGCCGCGCCTCGCGACGGGTGTTATTTTTTAATCAAATAAATGGAAAAGCTCCCAGTGTGGCACGTGCCTCTTTATTGCAGAGTTTAAGCACATTTCCACAGTATTCGCATCAAGTATTGTGCAAAGTATAAAATGTATAACTATTTCTGAATTGAAGCAGTCTGCTTTTATTTAAAAAAATAATTTGTTGATATGCAAAAGCTCAAACGTATGGTGTATCACAAAATTGATGCAAATGCAATGCATTTGTTGGGGATGTTTACTATTAAAGGAAAAAAAAACAGCTAACATGAGAAGAATTATGTCTGCTGGAGGTTCTCTCTTTAAGAGGGTCTGTAGGCAACATCAAGAGAGGGTTCACTTGGGGCTCAAGGAGTTTATTTCTTTTCAAACATCAGGGTCTTTAATCAGTACTTAAAAAAAAGAAAGCCACTTCCAGTGTTCTTTATGTCGTTTCCCCTCCCCTCTGTTTCGAAGCATATTTTAACTGTAATTATTGACAATATTCAGAATATAAATTATCAATCAATTCATTAATTAGGCTAATTTGACTGCTGAATTAAAGTACATTTTTGTACAGTAGGCTAAGAATAGTTTTGTTGATCAAAATGTGAGATTTTATGTTTAATGCACCTGGTCAAAAATGAATCCTTTTTGTTGGATGTTGGACGAGGTATACATTTAAGTAACATATAAATAAAGATGATTTTAAAATACTCACTCAGACCAAAGCATATGCAATGTAGGCTTTACATATTGGTAGGTTGACATCCCATAATTGCACAGTAGGGGGAAGAGCAGGATAGCAAACAGTTTAAGCCAAGTGAAAGAGTGGAGGAGTCCAACACCATCAACAAATAGGACAACTGAATTAATTTAATTTAATATAATTTGACATTTCCTCTCCCAAATGGGAATAAGTTATGCCTGAATATGTATCACAGACATTAGGCAAGGCAATTTTATTTGTATAGCACATTTCAACAACAAGGCTTCACCATTAAAAACAATAAAACCATTAGAAACATCCAAACATAAAGCAAGGAGATTTATAAACAGTTAAGAACATTGATACGTTGAAACATAAAAGAAAAACAGTCATTAAAAGCATAAAAAAAGACGTTAACAGATTTGAAATAGAATAAAATTGTATGTAATGTAATTTAAGAATGTCTTTCAGAATTCAAGAAATGGTCATTTTGCATGTGTTTTTGCTGACATCGACTAAATTCTTCGGTAAATGTGTGTACAAAATATTCACAGAGAAGATAACTCCTCAGGTTTATGGATTTATATTACATCAAATAAGTTATACTCTTATACACACTATCACCACTGACTGCTGCACGTTTTCTATTTACGCTCACGGGATACAGAGAAGATATGATTGACACGGTTTAAGCTTCAGTGTCATCATTTATTTTTTCTTCCAGTCTGCCAGTCTTGAAAAGTGTTCTATCAACATTAACATTTCAACAGAATAAGCAGTTCCTTTATGAGGGCAGAAAGGTTCCGGGTGGGGCTTTCAGTCACTTTAAGACCAGTCCTCACCTGCTTCTCACACACAAACACACACACACACACACACACACACACACACACACACACACACACACACACACTTTTTCAAAGGCTAAAAGTCCACACACAGGACAGGGCTTGCTTGGGGTCACTCACGTTTAAAAATGTGAGCCCGCTTTTCTTGTGTGAACATAACAGGATTTCATGTGGTCACCACATGCTTGAATTCACATATTGCAAACACTACCACGGCGTCATTTCTAATAATCATTTTCTAAATAATGCAAGTTTATCCTTTGATTCAAATCCCAGAACTTATTGAGTGAGCTATTAACCAGAAATGAGTCTCTGCTGGTATTAATCAGGTTGGATCATGAAGACACCACTTTTTGCAAAGTGAGTTAATGAAATCCCACAATCAGGCAGATGCATGTCTGACTATTTATTTGTACACGCAACATAAAAAAAGTCTGCTGTAGCATGAGCTCTTACATTTGTCCATTGTCTAATGAATGAAACAAATGCACTCAGACACACACACTGCGGAGAAAAAGAGATTAGACATGCGGATGTATCAGTAAATAGTGTATCATGTACTGATAGAAAACAACTCTTTCCCCAATGTTGTCACACATGTGGCTGTATCTCACATTTATTGCATCTGCACCTACTTTTACTTTCCTCCATTCTTTAGTACCTACTGCACACCTCTCTCACCTGATAGCCTGGAAACTGTGGGAGGGACACATTTTCCGTCTCAGTCAGCTATTTGCCCTCCAAGCAAAAAGAGTAGATCCGCAGATGTCATCATTTTCCAAGTCCTAGATGCTGAGAAGAACTTAAAGTAACAGAGGATACCTTATTTCAAAGTATATGGAGCAAAGGTATAATCTAGTATTTGTTACAACATGTACCTGCATGTGTTATGATGAAAATGTCACAATCTGCTTTTATCTTTGAAGCGTTGATATATAAATGGATTTCTCAGATCATGTAAATAGATATAGAATAGCTTGTCTCTATTCACTCTGAGAATTAAAGTATTGGCATTACACCTGACACTAAACTAAAAGCGTCATGAAGATGAGTTGCACAATGACATATAGCTCTTTATTTACATCATGTAGAGTGATGTTATATTCAGTTTCTAGTCACATTTCACCTCTCACCTCGCAATATTCTAACTATTTGAATGTGTAACTACTTTATGAGGGGTGCTATTCATTAGTTCACAAGATCCAGTTGTTATCCAGTGGAGATTATAGCTGCATACCTGGACTATGCACACTATAAGCTTGTGACTCAGCTATTGTCCCCAACAATGAGCTATTCTGTCGTGCGTGTTTAGGGTTTAGCAGGGAAAGAGGAGCAGAAAGACCCACAGAGCGCTGCCCTGTAGCTGCAGTGAGATAAATAGCTTTCAGTTTAGTTCAACGTACAAAACGATATTTTAAACTGGAGGGGAATTTATTTTCCAGAGTTGCACTTTGGAAGTGGTTACGGCAGAGAAAAAGTTGGTTAGTTATAATTATGTGTGATATAAAAAAAGAGGAACGAAAATAAGAGATTTTTTTCAAGACTGTGTTCAATTATACAACTGATTCTCTGAACCCAAACAGAAATAAATTCACTTTTTTGTGTTTCTCTTCAGTGGAAGCGCTGCGACTTTCTGTGTGGTCTAAGCTGACCTCATCAATAACAAGCAAACTTCTTTGGTAACTTGCTCTTGTTAAGTCTTACACTTCCCCAAACCCTGATATCTCTTCTAAACTAAAATCAGGATATTCGCATCGGGAACCAAGTCACCGTCAGGCTTTAGCCCGGCTGAAATCAAAGATGCATCCGTCTTGTGATCTGTATGTGCTTAATATTGCATATCAGTGTAATGAAAGACCCAAGACAAGTTTGTGAAGTAGATGCCATTATTATGTGTTGTCATGTCCACTGTTCCGGATTAAGAGTTAATTCTAAAGGCCAGTGTAGAGGGCAAAGAGATTAATGTCATTTTGGTGCATTTGTTAAAACAAGTTTTTGTTTCATTAATAGGGCAGTTGTGGCCATCATCACTTTGGCAGATGATATGATTGCGTCACTTATTGTCGGGATGTGGGAACACTGTGATGTCATCACAACCAAGTCGTACTAAACTGGAATCATCCGTTTACACCATTAGGTTGCTGTTATGTGTATAGTTGTGAGGCTTTGGGTAATTTAAGCTAAGGACTAAGAGTTTTCAGGAATGATAAGAACAAACAGATGAAGTTTCACTGAGCAACATTTTATACGCTTCATAAAGGAAAGAAAGCTTGAATTTAAGACCTGAAGCTCTTGCAGCTTCCCCATGGTTATTTTAATAGTGTTGTAGATGTCTGTGTGTCGTTCAATTATGCAACCATTTGTGACTCCTTTTGGTTAATGGCAGCTTCATACTGAATACCAGCGGCTCCCCGTGCGGCAAAATGGCGTGCTGACTTCCTCAGGAGCACAGAGCCGCCGAGTGGGTGAGAGCAAATGTCAATGTTGGACACGATCCTTCCCAAAACCGCAGGAGGGACCAAACGATGTGTGGGAAAGGGGATGGGGGAACAACGGGGTGAACAATGGATTGAGCTCTCCAAACCGACAAATACTGTTTGATTTCAGTGGGTTAGCGTGGTGTGGTTTTTAGTCTTGGGCCCATTTCCTCAGTGGAGCCATAAACAAAATAGTCTTGATTGATCTACTGGCATTTTAGGTCTTTGCTGGCTTTAAAAAGGCAGGCTTTTTTTGTAATAAAAATAAATACTTACTGCGCCATTTACGAGCCTGATGGTTTAGTTGGAGTTAAGAATGTTTGACCACATCAGAACACCGTTTGACAGTAATTATTTAAATGGTGCTATATAAAGAAAAGAAGGAACAGGAATGATACGGCTAAAGAGGGCGAGCCTGGACCACCTGATTTTGCTTCTACCTTCACTTTTTTGCCAAACTATCATATCAACAAGTTGAAATTGAGAATCAAGAAAATAAATTAAAGCTGCAAGCAGCGATGGACGGATCCTCGCTTCTCCGCATGTCGGGGCACTGGCCGGACGGCTAAAAGAACTCCTGCGGCCGTCGGACAAAGTGTCCAAGAGTCAGTCGTCGTTAACCTTAAGGAGCGACGCCAAGAATGCCGCTTTGCAGACTTCATCTTTAACATTATTACGGTCTTTACTGACAACATTTGAGAGGGATCTGATTAATTTCCGACGAGCAGGGTATAGAATAATAAAGATGTAACTTAATGTTGCCAGTAGGTGGCGCTATGACTAGAATTCTAAATGATCATATGTATGTCTACAGGGTAAGGATTTCATGAGACATGAGAAACATGGGCAAAGGTCTCGAGTATTCACTAGCCCTGATATGCATGTCACACAAAACATCACACAAAATCCAAAATGGCCTACTTCCAGTACGGTTTCGAGCATGGTCCCAAAAGAAGTGATCATAAGGAACCAGTGGATTAATGGCTGGGGAAAAAAAACTGTCAAAAAATATTCCAAAAATATTCCCAAAAATATTTAAAAGAATGATTGATTACAAATGTTATGATATGTAATAAGGGTAGGAAGAAAACCCGTGTTTGCCACATTTCTTGCTTTAAAAAAATGACAAGGTAAACAAAAGTGATCTTCATAGGGAATGATTGGTGAAAAAAATATTCAAAACATATTCAAAAAAAGTCATGAAATTATTACTGTAGTCACATGAGGGGGCACGATGGTGATAAAACGTACATTTCACAAAATTCACACTATAAACTCTTGAGGAGAAACGGTGGTGTCAGAATCGGGTTTAATCCCTGGGAGGAGTTTGTTTTTTACAACTCTAAGAAATTAGGAAAATAGGCCAAAATGGCTGATTTTCAACAACTAACTGCAGCGCTCCCTATTTCATCAATCAATCGGGTGGAAAAAACCTGGCCTAGTGTGGTACTTTTTTTTATTTCTAGAGGGCGCTATAGAGACATTTCTTTATAGCCAAATGCGAGACCCCAAAATTATCACATTTTTCACCAGTCCTGGTACACGTGCCAAATTTAACATCTTTTTGAATATGATAAAGGCCCCAAAAAGAAAACATTCCTCAGAGAATAACTCCTTGAAATGCAATAGGTTCCTCTACGAGGAAGTTGTAGCGAGGATCCTAACAAGAGAAAAAAGATAAAATACACCAGTCCAATCCATTTAGTCACACTGACGTAAGCGTATTATGATAATAATTAGTTTCAATTGTGATTTAATTACTTCTCAGTTATTTTTGCTCCTTTTGAGTTAACAAGGCGATCAAAAAATATGACCCTTATATCAGAAAGCAAATACAAACCTCTGAGCAAAAACAGATGTGGACACATACAGCAACAGCTGTTTTGCAGTGTTCCGTGTCCCTGGGACGTCACCCTGTGAAAGTACAAAGCTGAAGCGTGCTTTTAATGTTTTTCATTTTCAAAATAATTGTTTTTACTGTCATGGACACAAAAATACCACCACCATAGGGAAATAAAATAAATGGAATTGGTGAAAACACAAACAATCACTAAACATCATCCGTTTTAAGGAGGGATTAAAATATGTTTTTATTAACCTCATTTTCAGGGCTGCTTTGAAACATCAGTTATTCCTAATGTCAGTCTGATGAGTCATTCACTAAACATTCTGTGAAAGGCAGAGTGGAAGTGAGGAGTGATGGATGTCAAATGAGTGAGAACTGACAAATGGTTCAAACATTTAAGTGTACTAAATTGGTGTTGCATTTGCTGATGCAGTGAGGAGTTTACTCCATTACCACTCGGGTCACATGACCAAGGCCATCGTCTGAGCAGATTAACAAGACATTTGGGGCACACACACACAAATAACTGCCTTGAATTCAGGAAATATAAATAGCTGACATCTTATGACAAGTGCAGAACAATTAATCTCGAGAAACAACCGGATTACTCAGATCTTCATTGGCACCTTAACTTGTACAGGTTCAGGGATGTACAAGGAACCTGTGGAGGTGTATATTCCTTTTTGACTCTACACAGTAAATATGCATTAATTATGACAAAACTCTTTTTGCAGCATGGCAGATTGCCTTGCAGAAAACGGGCCTTACATGTTCAGCACATTGTCTTATGGCACACATTCGTGAGGTGTAGTATTTCTAAATGTCTTCTACAATTCAGTTCATACTGGAAAAAAAGGTTTTTGAGGCTGGCCAAAGCACACAGAGACTGAATGGCTCCTGGAGTCAGAGCAACGGACATTGGTTTGGGCCCGTTGACTGTCATGCTTTGTGGAGACTTATTTTGGTTAGTTGTAGCTCATGTTACAATATTTGGCAGGAAAGAACTATTTTGATGATTTGGACGGTTAAGAGTTCAAGCGTTTATTGAAATGGCCACTGAATGGTTAGCAGATGTTTTTCATTTACAAGAAGATTCCAGACAATACACATTCATTATCAATTAGTTTAGTTACATGTACACCTTACCCTTAGATAACACCCCCCCAAAACTAGTTTTTTTCCTTCTAAATATCAAATTAGTATTTGTATACTTCAATCTGAATGAATTTCTTCGTATTGTATCTGCCCTTTTCACACCCCATCCTCAATGTTCCAGTTTTTATTGCTCGAATGAAAACAAGTTCATGGTAAGTGTGACTCACAGTTAACATCAACATTTAATATCCGCTCACAACATGTTGAATTAAGAAACTGAAACTTATTTTGTAACTTTGTCTCTCTCTTACGTCTCTCTTCATAGTGTAGGAAAAACATAATCCGGTGTAAATGAAGAGCATTGTGAAAACCACCCGTTCTGTGAACTTGTGAAAATGTGTTTAGTACAGTAAATTGCACTAGAAGTAAATTGTATTTGGAAGTTTCAAATGTATTGAAAATAGCAAAGCAGAGTTTCACTGCTGTCACAGCATCATTCTCGCTCACAGCAGGTTTCTGCATTTCAGGAAAATAGCCGTTAAAATCTTTCATATTAACTTACTAGACAAATAAAGTTAGTAAGTCAGCATTGTTTTTATAACTTGCCCGCAGTTGCAAGTGACATTTGGACACAGATTTTTTGTGAAATTTTAACTGGAATCATTTTGCACATACTTGTGTGTGGCTTCATTTGGTTAAACAGAAAGAAAATCTACATCTCATAAAAGAACTAAAACTAGAGAAAAGAAACGCAGTTCCCAGAAAACAAATGTATTAATGAAACATTTCAAGTCTAACCTCTTTATCACTCAGGCAACACAGAGATGAGATGAATTTGAAGGTCATATGGGGAGAACTCTGGAAAATGACACACTTGGGAGGAACTTCACTGCCTGTCAAACACTCAGGCAGCTGGAGATTTTAGTGTTTCCTCTTTCGGTCTGAATGTGAGACTGATCTACAGATGCCTGAGGCAGCTGGACGCACGGCCTTTGTTCCCACCCAAACGTCATAACTATCTGCTCTGGGAAATCATTGGTTTGACCTGCTGCTCACAACATTATTGCTTTCCTGTCTGGTCCAAGAATACTGTTTCCCTGCTGGTTTACTGCTCTGATCGAGATTGCAAAGGAGATTTAGGCAGCATTGTGTTGGAATACAGTGGCATACACGTATATTATTATGGTATCTGGTTACCAAATATGACACATGTCTAGATATTGTTCTAAATAAAGCGTATGAGCCAACATTTAATTCCTCTGTAAGCATTTGGTTCAGTTCTTCATATAAACGTTAACCCGACAGCTCATTCAGAAACAGAATCCCACAATAACTGTCCTAAAAGTCAATGTGGGTAAAATCACTGGTAATCATGGAACCACACGGTCAAAACCGTAAGCCTTACGTGACCACAAATCTATTTTGTTTCCTTGTTTAATGATAGATTCAATTTCCGTGGATGACAGCAACGTGTAGGCCAAATAGCCAGCGTGGGTTTGGCATTAGTATGGCTCTAAATAACAATGAATACTCCCCCACAAAAGTGTCACAATAATAGGACATGCATGCATCACCTTCGCCATTCCACACATTCAGGAACACACAAATGAAACACACATCCATTCAGTGATTGTGCTTCACTGAGCTAATAAAGCTAATAGCTAATGAATCCCCCGAACGATTCTGACCCCTGAGCTTCCATCCATCCATCCATCGTCAAACCGCTTATCCTGCACACAGGGTCGCGGGGGGTCTGGAGTCCATCCCAGCCAACTTCGGGCGATAGACAGGATACACCCTGGACTGGTCGCCAGCCAATCGCAGGGCTCCCTGAGCTTGATATCTGCAAATTGATCTGATACCAATGCCTTTTCCACAAAATTTGACAAAATTGACATTCATCAGCTTGTGATTGAATACATGTAACTGATAATGGAAATGCTGAATTGTGTAATGATACACAAGATAGACAAAGAGATAGAATAGAATTTGTATTCAACCTTTATTAACATAATTCCACATAGGTTTGAAATCTCTTTCATAAGGGAGTTCTGGTTCAGATGGCAGCGGATACATGTCCTTTTATAAAATTGCTGATATTACTGAACTGAATAACTAACAAAGCAAATGAAATAGTCTGCAAACGACAGTATCGTGAGAACACAGCGAGGAGAGAATCAGCCTGGTTCTCAGGGGCTGACATGTTTAGCACCCTTGCCTTGCATAACATTGACGAGGGGGATGCAGGGACAACAGTGAGTGACAGCAGGGATGCAAAAACCTGAAAAGCAGAACGTTTCGGTTTCTTCCTTAAACTTCCTTAAGACTGTGGTGCTTCACTAATTCCCCCAAAAGGAGAAATTTGTCTTTTTTGTTTTTGTGGTGGAGGGGCGTGGTTAGCTCAGCTGCAGGGGGGAGAGCGGGGGAGTGGTTCAGGGGACGGTGCTGGTAGGTGAAGAGTAAGCAGGTGTGTGGAATCTGCACTAATTGCCTTCTTCAAAAGCAGTGAGCAGGATCCAGGTCGGGAGAAGGAACATGAGCCGAGCAGAGCTGAGCGGAGCACGGGAGCAGCACGCGAGGGCTGAGCGAAGCTGGACAGAACGGGCTTATTCCTGCTCACTGCCATTCCCCCTTTTTGGACAATAAAAACTGGTTACTCCCATCCGTGTGTCCGTGCGTCTGTACAGAACCCGTCGGTGGTAGCGCTAGCACGGCTACAGTGGCGCCTGGCCAGGGATGGACGCAAACGACCACGGAGAGGGCCTGATGGAGCCGGCGGTCGCGCTCGGACGGATGCTGGGGGAGATCGCCGCGATGCAGCGCGAGCAGGCCGAGGCCAACCGGCACGTCCTGGGAGCGCTGCAGGCTGCTGCAGACCGGCAGACCCAGGTACTGGAACAATTAGCAGCCCGACCAGTCGCTTCCCCGACGGTGCCGGGTCCCTCGGCGTATGCGGGCGTGGTGGTGCACAAAATGACCCCGGAGGACGACGTGCAGTCATATCTGGAGATGTTCGAGGCGATGGCGGGGGCGTGTGGCTGGCCGGCGGACGAGTGGGCGATCCGCCTCCTGCCGCTCCTAACCGGGGAGGCGCAGACAGCGGCCCTGGGCCTGCCTCCCGGTCCCAGGCACATCTACGCCAGCGTGAGGAAGGCCATCATGGACCGACTGGGGCTCTCCCCCGAGGACCATAGGAGGCGGTTCCGAGAGGCGAGGCTGGGGCCGGGGGACCGCCCGTTTGCGTTTGCCCAGCGACTCGCAGACGCGGCCAACAGGTGGCTGCAGCCGGAGGGCGCGGGAGGGGCGGTGGTGGAGAAGGTGGTGACAGAACAGTTCCTGGAGGGTCTTCCGCCGCGGACGGCTGCCTGGGTCCGCTACCACCGGCCGGCGACGCTGGAAGCCGCCGTGACCCTCGCCGAGGACCACCTGGCGGTGCACCCCGGGGGCCGTGGGGAGGGCGGTCGGCCGACCGCATCGACGCAGCCCGTTCCCGCGCCACGACGGAGTTCCCCGCTTCCTGTTGCGGCTCGGCCCCCTCCGTCCCAGCGCGCCCTAGCCCCTCAACGGGGTACTGATCCACCCGGCCTGGCCGGCACCCTCCCTGACCTACAGAGGGCTCCTCAACCGCCAGGGCAGGAGTGTTGGAGGTGCGGGCAGCCCGGACACTACCGGCGGGAGTGCCCGCTAATGGAGGTGGGCCAAACGGTACGGGTTGCCGGGCCTCCAGCACCCTCCCCCGGTCTGGGAGCGACGTACAGCGTTCCGGTAAGGATCCAGGGGGGTATACATCAGCCGATGGTGGACTCTGGCTGCACGCAGTCCATGATCCACCAGAGACTGGTTCGACCCGGGGCATTGGTGGAGGCATCCCGGGTGAGTATTAAGTGTGTGCATGGGGATATTCACGACTACCCAGTGGTGCCGATAGAGATTAGGTTTGGGGGTAAAAAGCATAGAGTAAGGGTCGCGGTTAGCTCCCGCCTGACGCACCCCCTGATTTTGGGGACAGACTGGTCGGGGTTTCATAGGTTAGCGGGGCAGTGCGCGGGGGTGCGTTCGCGACCGGTAGGGACATGCGGGGTGTGTGCGGCGCTCGGCGGTGACGCGAGGTCGTCCGACGCTGCAGACGGGGAGGGGGAATCGGCGGGGCCTCCTATGGGGACGCCGCCGATGCCAGAGCTACGCTCCATGGAAGATTTTCCACTGGAGCAGTCTCGTGATGATACTCTACGCTTTGCCTTCGACCAAGTGATGCAAATTGATGGTCAAGTGGTGCGCCCCGACGCCGTATTATCATACCCGCACTTTTCACTGATTAGGGACAGGCTATACAGAGTGAGTCGCGACACTCAGACAGGGCAGGAAATTACGCAGTTGTTGGTACCGAAAAGCCGCCGGGAAACGGTTTTCCAGGCGGCTCACTATAACCCGATGGCGGGCCACCTGGGTAGCGACAAAACTCTGGACCGGATAGTAGCCCGATTTTACTGGCCAGGCATCTGGGCGGATGTGCGCCGCTGGTGTGCATCCTGCCCGCAGTGCCAGCTGGTGAACCAGCCGGCCATCCCGAAAGCGCCGTTGCGTCCGCTGCCGTTAATGGAGCTGCCGTTCGAACGCTTAGGTATGGACCTCATCGGGCCATTTCACCGGAGTGCACGGGGGTATCGCTTTGTGTTGGTTCTGGTGGATTACGCAACCCGATATCCCGAGGCAGTGCCGTTGCGCAGCATCTCCGCCAAGAATGTTGCGCAGGCGCTGTTTCAGGTCATCTCCCGAGTCGGAATCCCGAAAGAGATTCTGACGGACCAGGGCACCTCGTTCATGTCACGCACACTACGAGAACTGTACGAATTGTTGGGGGTTAAGTCCGTTCGGACCAGTGTGTACCATCCCCAGACTGACGGCCTGGTGGAGCGGCTGAACAAGACACTGAAATCCATGATTCGTAAGTTTATTCACGACGATGAACGTAATTGGGATAAATGGCTTGACCCTCTGTTGTTTGCAGTACGGGAGGTCCCCCAGGCCTCCACGGGATTTTCTCCCTTCGAGCTGCTGTTCGGCAGGAGACCACGGGGGGTGCTCGACCTGCTTAAGGAACACTGGGAGGAGGGTCCGAGCCCCGGTAAGAACGAGATTCAGTACGTCCTGGACCTGCGAGCCAAACTCCACACACTGGGTGAGTTGTCACGTGAGAATTTGCTCCAGGCCCAGGAACGGCAACAGCGGCTGTACAACAGAGGGGCCAAGCTGAGACAATTCACACCGGGAGAGAAAGTGCTTGTATTACTTCCTTCTTCCAGCTCAAAACTACTCGCCAAGTGGCAAGGGCCCTTTGTGGTCACACGGCGGGTAGGGGACGTCGACTACGAGGTGGTGCGATCTGACAGGGTGGGAGCCACGCAGATCTACCACCTCAACCTCCTTAAAGCATGGAGAGAGACTGAGTCCGTGTCCCTGGTGTCTGCAGTAGCGGAGAGCGAGGAGCTGGGGCCAGAGGTCCCAAAGTCCACCGATCCCACCCGTCTCCCGTCCGACGCCCGTCTCTCTGCAGCCCAGCAAGCGGACATAGCCCGGTTGCAAGATCAATTTAATGATGTGTTCTCCTCCCGGCCAGGTCGCACGGACCTCATAGTGCATCACATTGAGACGTCCCCGGGCGTGACGGTGCGGACGCGGCCCTACAGGTTACCTGAACACAAGAAGAGAATGGTTCAGCGAGAATTGGCCGCTATGCTGGAGATGGGGGTAATAGAAGAGTCCAACAGCGCCTGGTGCAGCCCCATTGTTCTTGTCACCAAGAAGGATGGCTCAATAAGGTTCTGTGTGGATTATCGCAAGGTGAATGCGGTCTCACGGTTTGACGCTTACCCGATGCCCCGGGTCGACGAACTCCTGGACCGATTGGGCACCGCGCAGTTTTTTACGACACTGGATTTGACCAAGGGCTACTGGCAGATTCCCTTGTCACCAGAGTCCAGGCAAAAGTCGGCGTTCTCCACTCCGTTTGGATTGTACCAATTCACCACGCTTCCCTTCGGGCTGTTCGGCGCCCCGGCCACCTTCCAGCGCCTCATGGACCGAGTGCTGCGTCCGCACGCTGCGTATGCTGCCGCCTACCTGGATGACGTCATCATCCACAGCACCACGTGGGCGGAGCATGTGCGGCGGGTGGGCGCGGTGCTGGAGTCCCTGAGGCAGGCTGGGCTCACCGCCAACCCGGGGAAGTGTGCAGTTGGACGGAGGGAGGTACGGTATCTGGGGTACCACTTGGGCGGCGGGCGGGTGCGCCCGCAGGTGGACAAGACCGCAGCCATTGCAGCCTGCCCACGGCCCAAGACGAAAAAAGAGGTGAGGCGGTTTTTGGGGCTGGCAGGCTACTACAGGAGGTTCATCCCGGGCTTTGCGGAGCTGACCAGCCCCTTAACTGACCTGACCCGGAAAGGTGCCTCAGATCCGGTCCAGTGGACGGAGCGGTGCCAGTGGGCGGTTGAGGGGGTGAAACGAGCCCTCTGTGGGGAACCATTGCTCCATACACCTGACTTCTCTCTCCCTTTTGTCTTGCAGACTGATGCGTCGAACAGAGGGCTGGGGGCCGTTTTGTCCCAGCAGGGGCAGGGGGTGGACCGCCCGGTCCTCTACATCAGCCGGAAGCTGTCGGAAAGAGAGGCCAGGTACAGTACGGTCGAAAAAGAGTGCCTGGCCATCCGGTGGGCGGTCGACTCCCTGCGGTATTACCTCCTGGGACGCCAGTTCACTCTCTGTTCGGACCACGCCCCGCTGCAGTGGCTCCACCGCATGAAGGATGCCAACGCCCGGATCACTCGGTGGTATCTGGCTCTACAGCCTTTTAACTTCAAGGTGATCCATAGGCCGGGGGCGCAGATGGTCGTGGCGGACTTCCTTTCCCGCCCTCAGGAGGGAGGGGGGGGGGAGTCGGTTCGGCCGGATGGCTCCCCGGCCTAAGTCGGGCGGTGGGGGTATGTGGTGGAGGGGCGTGGTTAGCTCAGCTGCAGGGGGGAGAGCGGGGGAGTGGTTCAGGGGACGGTGCTGGTAGGTGAAGAGTAAGCAGGTGTGTGGAATCTGCACTAATTGCCTTCTTCAAAAGCAGTGAGCAGGATCCAGGTCGGGAGAAGGAACATGAGCCGAGCAGAGCTGAGCGGAGCACGGGAGCAGCACGCGAGGGCTGAGCGAAGCTGGACAGAACGGGCTTATTCCTGCTCACTGCCATTCCCCCTTTTTGGACAATAAAAACTGGTTACTCCCATCCGTGTGTCCGTGCGTCTGTACAGAACCCGTCGGTGGTAGCGCTAGCACGGCTACAGTTTTCTCCCACCACAGAGTTCAAAGTCAGATACAGATCAGTGCTGGAAAGAGACTTTTCCTTTTTTTAAGGGCAGTTCGGCAACATGGAGGATTTCTGTGACAATTGCTGGAGGTTTCAACTCTTGTGAATTCCAATCGTTACAATGAACTGAAGTCAATGCGTTTCCATTTGATGAACAGCAAATCTGCCTGCCCAGACCGTAGAAATAGTTGGACACAGCTTTCATTTGAAAAACAAGCTAGCACACACACACACACACACACACACACACACACACACACACACACACACACACACACACACACACACACACACACACACACACACACACAACGAAAACACACACTCACTTTTGACATTATGTCATTTGAACTCAAAGACACTAAATTAACATTCCACCTCTTTCTGTGTCTAAGGTTTGCCAAACATTAATCTGCTTGTTTTTTTTGTTTGCTGGGACATGAATGTAACCTGCAGGCGTCTGTGTGTGTTTAGTTTTATGACAGAAAATCTCTTTGTTTAGTCACGCTTGTGACCGTGGAGTGAACAGAAAGCAGAAAGCAGCCGGACGGGAAACATTACAAACTGGCCTGTAATGTGCATGGATCAGGACAAGAGGGCTTGACACTGGGACAACCAGAGCATCATTGGAAACATTTAATGAATTCATTTTTATTTGGTACAATTTTGTGGAATAAAGAAATCGGACGACAAACGGCATTTAGTTGCACAACACTGTACGATGACAGTAAATTTACCTTGTAACCTTTAGTTAACTTTGAACAAGGTGCTTGCACTATTACACATTCAGTTACGCAAAAGTTTCACAACAGCAATGGCCTGATCAATTGAACAAGAACAGAAGAGTTGTTGTGTTGAGTGTTTTTGAATGTGTATCTCACATCTGTTTACTTTGTGTATGATACATCAAACAGTGCCAACATGCTGGTAGTGAGAAAGTTCTGTTTGCACAATAAATAAACCTTGGACCCCTTATATACACTTTACCCCCACTGTCACATAACCTCATGGGGAAAAATGTCATGACCCTAGCAGAGCAACGCCTGCAACAAAACCCAGTGTGACATGGACAGAGTTTGATTTCTGGCATGTGCACATTTGCTAAAAAGGAAATCCCTCATAAATGGGGAGTCATTCGCAGTGTTTGGTTGGTCCGTGCCAGTGTGATGTTAGCGAGCTCACACGGGATATTGTAACATTTCAAACGTTAAGGAGCACAAACGTGGAGCGTGAATTGTGCTTTATCAATATGTCATTTTGAAATAAACTGTTTTGTCCAGTCGACGCGGATCAGCAACAGCAAAAAGTGTTAATTCACCAAATGTGCATCTAATGGTGTTTATTCAATTTCCTTTCCACAAATAATGCCTTTATTATATTGGATAATCTCCAGACCTCAGTGTGGACAGCGGTAGAAAGTAGGTCCTTTGAATCCTGCTTTCAATGAGGTGCTGCCATTTGTCCTGACCAAGACCCGTTTCAATGCTGTGAGCACTGCAAAAATAAGTTAACTGCGGTAATATTGTATGCCTTTCTTTGTCACTATAATCAATGGGCTTTTCTAATGACAGTTGAATCAAGGGTTTGGTTGCATATTATACCTCAATTAGATTTAAGCTTTTGTAGGAAGAACTACAACTTTTCACTAAATCAGCCGCACTGTTTGAGGCTTTACATGTGAGTCACTTTTCCCGAGATTGGTTTTAAGTGGATATTCTTACCACCAAGTTGTGTCAGCTTTGTACAACTGTGCTTTTAAACAGAATACTTAATTCAGTAAGGTGGCAGCTGAGAACATACAGTAACATCAGACCTGGCCACGTGCTTTGGTCGCCCTCCAGCTGTGGACTTATAGATCCCCCTTCTGCTTTACCAGTCAAATGAATGAGTAATGATGCTAAGCGGGCCCAGAAGCTGAAGGCTGGTCCGGGCCAGTCCGTTCTGGCCTTGTGTGCTATGGCCCCCTTATACCTTACATAACCATCCAGAAATGTATCCAATGCGAGCCAATCTTCAAATGAATAACAGACTACATACAAACTGCGGAGGGTACAATGAAGGTATCTAGCAATTGCCCACCAGGTTCTCAAGAACAGAAGAAAAAACAACAACAAAGTAATTCTGGGATACTTGCCCGGAGTGTTTTTTAATCAAATGCTTAGATGCTGCTCAATTTGAGAGGTTATTCACCAGAGAGTGCTGGTCCCCCTACTGGGTACAATTGAAACAACAAGTTTGTGCAATTTGTTTTGCATACTGTTACTTTGGATCCTCAAACCTCTCTGTGCAAAAGATATATGTGATACTAGATTTTCCACTATTTATTGTAAGAGGAAGTACAATCAGTTTTTGTGACAAAACACTACATTTTTCTGTCCTGTATTGGTGGCAAGGAACTACCACGACGGAGTTCAACACCCATTGGGTGACTTTGGGTCGAGTATACGGACACAGCACGGCCTTTTTTAAGTCCACAAATCCACTCCACAGGAACTGCCCCCGGCCACAACAGAACACTAAAGAGGTGTGAGCCAAGACTGTCAAGAGTCTCAGAAACCTCTTTGGCAAATATGGATGGGTCCTCCTACAAATCTGCCAACCCTGCCCCCTCCGGGGCAAGTTTTGGTTGTCATCAGGTGTTCTGAAATGTTCTCTTTCCGGCACTCAACAGTATTCCCAGTTCAATCCCACTAAAGAAAAACAAAATCTGTCAATCTTTTTCTGCTTCTAAAAACACGGTTACCTGGTAATATACATCATCACAGCAGAGGTGTGTGTTTATGTGTGTGTGTGCAGTTTATTACCTTTACATTACCTGTCATTTAGGAGGCACTTTCATCCAAAGTGACTTCAATCGTAAGGATACAAACCCAGGACGGGAACCGGGCCGTTGAGGGCCATGACTATTTCTATCATTTGTGGGGGACTCACGGAAGGAGCTTTATTTCCTGAGCTGTGTGTTTGGTGTGAAAAACAAACTCAAAAGCAGATAAAACAACCTACAGTATGAGATGCAACATGAACTTCGTTGACCGTGAGTGAATGAAAGAAGACTTTTGTAAATGACCGTACCAATGTACAGGTAAAAAATGGTCACACATCGGACCATGTGTTATTTAAATAAATACTGGCCTGAATGAATGCACCACTGCTTGCACAGAAACACACACACAGGAAAGGCAGGGAGCCGCTTATTATTTTATACAAGCTGCCAGTATTTTCCCATTGACTTGTTTCAGTTTTCAAATCCAACACATCAGACCAGGACAACAGAAACCACTCTCAGGTTTGAAGTTGTGTGAATCTAGTGAATGCAAAACACGTGCATTAGTTTCTGTTACTGTAATGTGGGAGGTTGTGTGGAATGTCTGGAAAATGATTTGAGAACGAATACATTGATATATTTGTGATGCACTGGGTCAGTGCAAGGAAGCAGCGCTCTTATCAAGCAATCGAAACCCCTTTCGAGTGAGAGAAAGGTATTTGGCATAGAGGCATCGGCCGGTACTGCATGTTCTGATACCGTGGATGGTGGATGAACATGGGTGTAGGAGGAACAGGTCTGTCTGGGCATCGGGGATGTAATGACAGTTTAGAGTGATCCTGAGTGGGATTTTGAGGTGGGCGAGCATTACAGTAGTGCAGTGTAAGCTTCTCAGACTGGCCGTGTTAAACTACTCAGGAGTTCATCTGTCTGGTATTAGGAAAGAGTTTACTGGAGCCTTATTAAAACAAAGTCAGGTCAAGCAACACAGTGAAGTTTAAATGCTAACCGTAGCATGCAAATGTGCTCACAATAACATTGCTAAGAGGCTTGTATTATTTTCAGCAGGTATAATGTTTATGCCGTGTTCATCATTTTAGTTTATCTTGATGATGTAGTGTGCTCTAACACAGCACAGCTAAGGCTTGTGGAAATGTCATCAGTCTTTCTTTGTAGAAAGTAGGTCCAATGAATATTTTCGATCTTCAGCGCATTGGTCAGATGTTTCAAACCAAACCTCTGGATACGTCTAAAGAGTCGTCCACAGTCGCTTTTATTGCAGCCCCACCACTGATGAGCAGGGATTTATTGTGAATTCTGCGCTTTTGAATCACAAAACAAAACTGTTGGCTAGATGGGATGCTTTTAAAAACAGAGAAAGAGGATGAGTGACAGAAGGCAAAACAAAAGGGTTTTGCATTAGTGTTTGTGTGCATCGGTTCAATGGCATCACTGGCGATGCCTGTTCGGATGGAGTTTCAAAGTCTGTTCATTCTGTCTGCAGACAGGATAATATGCCAGAAACGGCAGGTCAGGGAGATGTCACGGGTCGGCTGCTATTCACGCCCACTGAACAAATAAACTAGTCTTGGTATTTCGATAGATGACTTGAAGGAGTTCACACAGTAATGAAAGCAAAAACAATAGGTCGGCTTTCTGTCTTGCTCCTTTATCTGTGTCGTTAAAGACAATAGACACAAGTTGTTGAAAGCAACGGTGTGTTTGGCTTTGATAAAACAGCCTACTGTATGAGATGCAACATGAACTTCATTGACTGCGAGTGAATGGAAGATGACTTTTATAAATGACCTTACCAGGTGGAAAAAGGCATTGTTCAGTAGTTTAGAGTGATCCTGTGTGGGATTTTAAGGTGGGCGAGCACGACGTTAGTGTGGTGTGTATTTCACAGACTGACTGTGTTAAAATACTCAGGAGTTCATCGGACTCGTATTAGGAAAGAGTTTACTGGAGCCTCATTAAAACAAAGTCACTGTGAAGCTACGCTTAAATGCTAACCGTAGCATCCAAACACGCTCACAATAACAATGCTAAGAGGCTATTATTATTATTATTTTATTCATTCATACCATGTGCATCATTGTAGTTGATCTTGTTAGCATGCTAAGAAAAACAGAAACATAAAAAACACATGCGAGGCTTTTTTGTCAAGTGCTTCATCATAAACCAAAGTATTGATTGGAATTCTGACATTCTGGCGGTGCTAGCTGAAGAGTCAGGGGTCAACAAGGTGAATGTCATTTTTCCTGGTGGTGGTTCAATGTGTGAAGCAAAGTTCCTGCCAAGCTTTGTTGCCGTGTGTAGTGATGACGTCTTTTCAATACGTGTGTTGTAGTGGGACCATGAGCTTATTTCCTCACTGGTTACGCCACGCTATGACCTTAACCTTTCATTGTTTTGGGATATTTGCAAAAGACTCTCCAGTGTAACCCTTAAGCTTCACGGAGATCTTTGAACTCAGTGGGACTGAGCTATTGTACGCTCTGCATTAGGTCCTCGTGCACAAACAAACAGGCCTGTTTCGTGCCAAACACATTTCCCCACACAACATTGTGTTTTGTAAACTGACATGAGGCTCTGGTGCTTCCTTTCTCGTATACTATACATGATTTCTAGCCGCATATAGGGTTGTGTAAGATGATGATTCCCAGGGCACATGGGTCTTATTGGGTGAGAGTACTGTTTGGACTGTGTCCTGAATGTTTGTTCATGTTCTCTGTGCATGTTGTAAACAGTTAACTATATATTGTACGCATGGGAAATGGATAACAGGTATCCAGAGAGTGAATGCCCTCTCACATACTCTGGGTTGAACTCTGACCCGTTCAGAGTTTTATTATGTCAGAAGAAAAACATTCAGAGGGCTTTTGAAGCTGGAGCCCTGCAGAGTTTCAAATTTGTCACTTTTTTAATGTTAAAGTAATAAAAGTTTTCCAACAAAGTAAAATTTTACCAGTTGGAGAAAAAGTTTTCCCGTGTGGAATGACTCACGGCAGACATGCCCTTTCCTCTTCCCGTGTTGCTCTTTGTTAGTGAGCACGTGTTGGCCAAAGAGGTCAATGTTGTCGGTGATAGTGGAAAATATCAACCTGCACAGATTTTTTTCCCTGTTTTCTGAGAGCTGAGGTCTGATCGAACCCCAAAATCAGCCAATATTTCTCATTACATACTGTTTGAATGCAAAATCCGAAGTCCGTCCATTCACTATGAGGTTTAAAAATCTTCTATTGTGAAAAGGAAGTGGAACGTAAATGCCCCGAAGATTTAAGTTGCTTAGCGGCCGACTGGCTCCGATCAATCATCAAAAAGTCATTGCTGTGTTTGCCTGCACATGTGCATTTGAATGCGCTCTCCAAAGAGCTGTCAGCTGCACAGTGACGTTCACCTTGTCCCGAATGGGAGACAGATTGAGCGTTAGAGTTCGAAACATAATCATAACTTTGTACGTGTGGGCACTTGTGAGGTGCCCTGCTGATTTCTGTCTCCTCATGGTGAAATATAACTAAATAAAAAGATTGTGCGGGGCAAAAGTTGTTAAAAGTACTAAACTTCTGACCTTGTCGAGAATGGAGTGGATGTCATGCATTAGAATTGTCGATTGCATTGTAGAAAATACTAATAGCATGGCGATAAACGCAAGTGTTTATCTATCTATCTATTTATTTATTTGTATTTTCTGTGGATTTCTGCCACTGAAATACATTTTAGGCTCATCATTCAAATACGCTGTATGTCTGAGGCAGTCATCAGCAATACAAAAATAACACAGTTATTCCTTTTTTTGACAGTAACTTGAGAGATTGTATAAAGCAACCGGCTCCATTACTGTGTCACGTCTGTAAAGAATTAGTCCAAGGTCGCCCTGTTTACAGTTGTTTACAAGAATGACTTCACGGCAAATTGCACCACGTTGCTGACTGGTTGTGTCAATGCTTTTTTTGACCCACCTTCGGTTATTCTAGCAGATTCTAATTGCTAAATATAGTTACTTTCGTATAGTGTAATATGGTTACTGATTTGAAAAAATAACATAATCAACTGATGCAATTGACTTTTCATGGTGAATGAATCACAAGCATAGCTATGCTCTTCTGCAGAACACATTTGTGACTGCTATTTGATTTGAAATGACAATCAAATGTTGCATATTAAGGAGCCAAATGTTTTGCTGCGGACCTCATTGTTAAACTGTTAAATGATTTTAATTTTCTATATTGTTTGTTTTTTATACAGTCCCTGTGGTGAGCTGCAATAGTGTTTTGTTATTTCATGACCAGGCTTGCGTTAAGTACCAAGAAGAAAGAGGACACATCAAAGGCAATTGTGAGATTTAGCCTCTAATCAGCTTGAAATTGTCCTTTAATTCACAATGTGTATAGGAAGTTAGACAAATTAAAAGTGTGCTTGGATGTATTTGTATGGGTACAACGTACGTCCTTCAAAGGTTAGTCTCCGCTCCTGAAGAGAGGTTTCACTTACAAATAATTTCACATTTGTTTCTGAAACACTATCCATCCCAAAACATAAATAGGATAGAAATGGGCTACTCTCCGTTTCTTCCTCAAGCAGGTTGGCATATGAGAGAGAAGCTTCCACTGGGTGAATCTTACAGTTTTGTTTGTTTTTCAAGGCTTTCATCTATCAGCTGCAGGATGCTGCTGCAACGCACTGAGATCATTACGGTCATCATCTAAACTCCAAGGAAACAGCTCTATTTACGTGTGGGTAAATAGAGCTGTTTCCTTGGAGTTTAGATGCCACAATAATGATAGAGTCATTTGGCAAGTGTATTCCTGCTCTCTCATAATTTAAGAAAGGAAAAAGCAAAAGGGGAATGTGTCTTTTGAACAATGGTGACACTGAACAAGGTTTTCCATAGAATGAGTGTATTATTGGGCATTTTTGTAGGGCCACTACGCAGTTTTCCAATGGAGGTCCCTCATACATATTTCCCAACTTGTGGTAACGGTCCATGTCCAAATTGTAGCGCACTTTAATTGTACTTATAATGGCTTTTATCTATAGCAAGCTGTAAATTGGCTTATTTGATGAAATTTGAAAACTTTGGTGTTACTTGTTTCTTGTTCCTTGTGGTTGAAATGCACTTATTGTGAGTCGCTTTGGATGAAAGCATCAGCTCAATGACATGTAATGTAATGTAAAATGTATCACGGATTGCCATTTCCGTATCTCTCTCTCTTGCTCTCTTTGCAATCATGAATCAATATCTATCTCAAGGTACTGATGCACGTGCCTCGGATCAACAGAGTTCAGTTCTGAGACCTGCAACCTACATTCCACTGGCAAAGTTCCAAGTAAAAGACTTGCAGAAAACAACTGTGTGTCTAACTGCTAAAAGCACAACAGCTCATAAGGTATCTAGTTTGTGCTTTTAAGAAAAAATCTACAAAACTGAAATGGATTAATATTACACAACCCACTCTAATCCCTTTAATAATGAGGTCACAGGTTCTTCTCATGCAAGCTTGCAAGGAGGAGAAAAACACATTTGCAAAATCCAACTGTAATAGACAGTGCCAGCAGTACAGTTTGCATTGCTAAAATGATTAATCAAACTATTATTATACATGAAAGACTATCACAGTGTATGTGGAACATGTGTGGTCATTGCTTCACATGGACCGATGCCACATTCTGGTGAGTAACTCATTGACCTACGAGGACCAATCCGACTGGAGTTTGAACTCAAAAAATATAAGGAACCATTAGATGAACTGTCAGTCTTCAGGCAAGCAGCGTTACTCTTCCCACTGTTGAACATGGGTAAGTAAATTGCAGGAAGAATATCACGTTGTTGTTGTTGTTTGTAAAGCACAATATTTAAAATAGTAAAATCACCAAAAGAAAGTATCTTTTTACATACCTGACAAAAATCCATGTTGTTCAGCACAATTCCTCGCTAGTGAATACTGAAGAGGTTTCTCACGATACTCTTTTTTTCTCCCTACATTACAGGAGCAGGAGGAATATTTGTATTATTCAGCGTATGTCTGATTTCCTTCTTGACACCTTGCGATGGAGGAAACATTCTGGTTTTCCCTGTGGACGGAAGCCACTGGATCAACATGAAGATATTAATTGAAGAACTTCATGCCAGGGGACACAGCATCTCAGTAATGAGGGCATCCACCAGCTGGTACATCGCAGAAGAATCCCCTCTCTATACATCGATTACCATGGAAATTAATGAAGGGATAGAGGACTTTTTTGATGCGTACGTAAAGGAGAATATGAAGGTATGTCATTATGGCTTATGTATTTTGCCCCACGTGGGTCCTCCATTCACTCAAGGGTTAATCACTTTTTCCCCACTTTCAGGCGCAGAGAGAAGGGGCTTCAGCGCTTACTTTCTTCAAGATCACCAAGAACTTCCTCTCCATGATTTCTAAGGCTCATTCATTGTGGGTTGATGCCCTTGCTCAAATCTTCGATGATGAACAATTGGTAAAAAGCTTGGTAGACGCGCGATACGATCTTGTTCTCACCGACCCGGCTATAGCACCAGGGGTCTTACTAGCCAAATACCTCAAACTGCCCCTGGTGCTGAATGTCCGCTGGATCACCAGTGGAGATGGCCACTTTGCAATAGCCCCTTCACCGACATCTTACATCCCAGTGCCAGGATCAGGCTTCACGGACAAAATGAATTTCATCCAGAGGGTCAAGAACATTCTCTTCTATGGCATCATAGTGTTCCAGCAGAAATTCATGGTGGGGCCTACCTATGACGCCATCTGTGATAAATACATAGAGGGTGGATGTGACGTGATCTCGCTTCTCCAGGAAGCAGACATTTGGCTGTTCAGGTCGGATTTTGTGTTTGATTTCCCTCGGCCCACAATGCCAAATGTTATCTACATAGGCGGTTTCCAGTGCAAACCAGCTAAACCTCTGCCAGCGGACTTGGAGGAGTTTGTACAGAGTGCTGGCGAGCACGGGGTCATCATCATGACTCTGGGAACCTTGGTGAACGCTTTGCCCAAAGACGTTGCAGATGAAATCGCCGCCGCCTTTGCCAAGATGCCTCAAAAGGTAACACGTACTTTTTTTGCTTTCACTTTCTTAAAGACGTGGCGTGAAACGCTCTTATGATCTTGTGCAGATATTTGGGTAGCAATAAATTAATTATTTGATACATCACTTGTTGGCAATGTTAATTAGGAAATGCACAGAGGAATTAATGAAAACAAGATGGATGGATTGATTTATGGAGGAGTTAAACTTAAAAGATTACAAAGGATCTTTACCCCGTACTACTCAATATTCAAAAAGTCACTCAAAACTCCCCTTACACTACTTTGAACCTTTTTCAATATATTTTCTTTTAAAGTGTCATTGAGAATTTTAAAAAGCGTTTCTTTTTAATATAAAATGTATTGTGTGTTAAGTAGACATCGTCAGCATATCTGCATATCTGCTGGTGTACAAGCATGTCCTGACGATTTCATGTTCTTTTTAGGTGATCTGGAAGCATAAAGGCGAGCGTCCCTCTACTATTGGCAACAACACTCTGATAGTGGAATGGATGCCGCAGAAGGACCTCCTGGGCCACCCGCAGACCAAAGTGTTTGTAGCTCACGGAGGAACCAACGGAGTACAGGAAGCCATTTTCCACGGGGTGCCCGTGCTCGGTATCCCGCTGTTCTTTGACCAGTATGACAATCTTCTACGTCTGCAGGAGCGGGGGGCCGGAAAGATCCTTCAGCTGGCGGATGTTAACGGCCACAGCTTTGAGGAAGGTGTTCACGACATTCTCCATCGTGACAGCTACAGACAGAACATGCAAAGATTGTCTCGTTTGCACAGAGATCAGCCGATGGGACCCATGGATCAGGCCATCTTCTGGGTGGAATATGTGATGCGCCATAAAGGGGCTCCTCTTCTGCGAACAGCTGCCTATAAGATGCCCTGGTACTCTTATTATAGTTTAGATGTACTGCTACTTTTGGTGACTGCGGTGACAGTACTGCTGCTCTCTATTTTGGCTATTTTCAGGTTTCTGTGCTGCAAAGCTAGAAGGACGAACAAAACTAAGCTACACTGATTGCGGTGAAATTAGTTTATAACTGTGTCTTCTCCAAAGTGTGGTGGTTAATACAAACCATAAATCTCAAAGTGTGTAATTTGTATATATTTATTATTTATGGAGTAGAGCGCTAATTTGACGATTGATTTATCCATATTAAATAAAGACAGCTAAAGAGATTTGTTCCCCTCTACTATTTCAGAATGAACTGGCAAATGTATTCAGACATTAACATTTCAGTTGTGAAAGCCACAAATGATTTGTAAACTCTGGTGAGTCATTTTTCAAAGGGTATACCTCTGAATTTGCAAATGGAAAAACCAAATGGAGTAATGTGGGTCTTTTGAGCAGAAGTGACATTGATGAAGTTACACTTGTCTGGCACGTCAGTGTTGGAGTTCCCCCGATTTGGTACTGCGACTTAAAATGAAAAGGAAGGAAATGAATGTTAAGTGTTAAATCCCTTCTTACTGTGTTGTGTTCTGGAGGCAAAGCCATTTCCGACTGCTTCCATCCAAACACTTTAACCACAGATTTAATTAAGAGCTACACATTCCTTTGCAGTCTCCGGACAGAAAGAAGCTACACATGTACTTAAAGAATAATCAATAGGCGAAATATACCAGAGACAGAGAGCCAAACTAAACGGTGAGGTTTAACTTGAAAGACGAAGCAACCAACTCACTGAAAATACAAACAGCAGGTGAGAAACTTTTCCTCCTTCGTTTGTCCATCGGCTCCTATAATCCGATAGCTTCCTGGTCTCAAGCCATTTTCTCATTCATTATGTGGCGGGGGGGCCGAGACCCCTCACTGATGCATGAGTCAGACATCACCTTGTTTCCACATGGTCATTATTCTGTCCAGAGCCCTGCTGAAGAATGGAAAGTACTTGTGCAGACTGTAACAAAAATAACCCTTGTGACGCTGTGATGGCAACTTTTATTTATTTAGACTTAAGCTGTTACATACGCTATTAAACACAACAGACCTTTTTCGGCATGGCTGGGTAGGTTTGAGCTATAATACTATTTGGATTGTTTACATTAAGCAGTTTATTTTACTACTAATTTACAAGTCATCTTTACATCATTAACGCAGACTGTTAAACCTGCTGTGTAGCAGATTGCGGTCGGGCGACAGTGTGTGTCGGCCTTGCTTGATATGTTCAGGGAGAGAGTGAGCTACCAAAATAAAAGGAAACACCTGGTAAAATAAGGAACACAGATTAACCAAGCTGATGGGGAGCAGTTTCCTGAAATTGCTGCTCAAAATCCCTCGGGAGTCAAAGTTAAACACCGGTTTCCACAAAGGGATTCTGAGCTATCATTTTATTCTCATAAAGCGTTCAATTCTTCACGGCAGAGGTTTTTATGGCATCCGTTGTATGTATTTGTCTCTGAAAACAATAATTCATCAGCTCAAGCAAAAGTAAAGTAATGACTGAGAAAGTTTCAAAACAACTTTTATCTCTCACCGTTCAGACAATCCCTAAAATCAGTGTTTCCCTCCATCAACAAGGCATTAGATGTTGGAATCTTTTTCCAAAGGGGTTTAAGAAAGACTTGATGTTACCGGAATGAAGCGATTGCATATTTGTGTGAACTTGAGGGTAGGAATAATGAGCAACGCCACCGCATAAAATATAAACGGTTGTTTCATATCTATTTGGACAGATTTAGATTAGCCGCACATTGTCTTTTACATCCAATGTAAAAGTATGGAGCCATGGACTCTCTGCCCAGACACTGATAATGATCCTTTGAGTAGTTGCCATCTATTTCTAATGTAATAAGACCCATCAAGAGTTCCGCCTGTGTATTACTTTGCCAATTCAGATGTGACAAAAAAAGGAACGTAAACATTTTGCAAAGACTGTGAGATCTTATTTAGCCGTATGTAAATCCTAATGTAGTTAATAATATATTCAGGAAAAGGTTATAATGAAAAGAAACTCATGGGCTTGTTGAAAAGATTGGAAACAAATAGTTAAAAAAGACTCTACCGGGACACCAATCAGTAGCTGAAAGCCAAATGTCTCTTTGATGATTTTGCGTGCCTTTTTTAAAGCGATGAGGGAGGATTTCATGGTAAATCCAACCACTGTACAAGCTAAATTGCTTATTGTTCGGTGACACACTGCTTGAGACTCCTGACCTTAATGATGACAGAAGCCAAGCCGTGGTTTCAAGTTACGTAAAGTGATGTGATTTACAAACATGATTTTTTTGTAGGTTAAATGCTACTTGGTCAAATTAAGAGTGCAAATCCCATTTTAATGACATTGTGAAACCAGCTAAACAGATGAATGTAAACACAATTAAGTGGAATTGCTCAACAACACACTCAAGTAGAGCTAAATAAGGCCATGTGAAAATGCAATTGCTGAAATGTGTTGTGGAAACATCATAGTTTTCCTTTTGGAGGTCAGATACATGCTCACTGAACCCCTTTTAAGCGTATAGTTCTCCACATTGTTTTCGTCCCAAGAGATGAGAAAAAAGACTCCCAGGCATCTGCTGTAGGAACAGCCTACAAACATAAAACAGGTGCTGCACATGTCTCCGTCTTGTCACCTCTATCAGCAACTGTTACAAAGAGCACACAGCCTTTCTCACAGGGGCTCTGTGTGTTTTATCAGTTTCTCGTTCTGCTTTTTAAACTCTGCCCCCCCTTCCCGTCCTTCAGCCTCTCTGATTTTGCACTCCGTGTTTCCTTGGAAAACCCTTCTTGTGATCATGGTTGATTCACGGTATCATAAATGATCTGATACTACCCAAACACTAGTTTTCTGCAGCAGTGTGTTATGGTGTCATTGCCTCGAAGCTTACGTTTTTGTGAGTAACTGCTGATTATTGAAGTCATTTTGTTCCATGCCTCCTCTCTTTGGAGCAACGCGGAGGCAGCTATGTAGCCTTTTCTCATCATGTAACACACACACACACACACACACACACACACACGCACACGCACACCCAAGGCGTGACATCATTTTCTCCATTGACACACAGATGAGAAGAATTGCTCCCTCTACGGAGGAACTGCTGGCCCAGAGGGCAAACTGATTCACTGCTCTGCACAGCCGTTCTGCTTCGGCCGGGGCGTTTGCACGTGTTGCCATCTGTTGAGTCTTGAAAAATCATAATCATACTTCAGCTATGTGAAGCTCTCCCAGACACCATTTGTTCCGTATGCAACAGTAAAACATTCTTGTGGAAAATATCTTTTGTTACAGAATACGAAAGGTCAATAAAATGTCTGAGATCAGTGGAAGTGGCGTATTAATGATCGGTTTGGAAATGTGTGTCGGTCACACTCCGTGATGGTAATTTACTCTGGTGACAGCAGACTTCTCTCGATCACTATAAATATCAGATCCATGGCTGTGGTCAGCTGGTTTTAATGCTGTCTGGCACAGATCATGGAAGGGAAGAGTGTGCTTTGGTCAAATCCTGGGACTGGATACAGTGAAATTAAATGTGTCCAAAATGTGTGTTCATCAGGGGAATTAATGCCAGAATTAAAACCACTACCCACTACGTGGCGGATGGGTCGAGAGGGTGCGTCGGGAACCGCAAGGTTGCTGGTTCGAGCCCTGGCTGCTCCATGAAACCATGTTGATGTGTCCCTGAGCAAGACACCTAACCCTTAAAATGTAATAAGGCATGGGTTAAAAAATGCAATATAAATCGCTGTGGATAAAATGCCAGCTAAATGACCTGTAATGTAAATCAGTACTGGTATGTCACAAAGACACAGCGCGTCACCAAGAGGGATGATTCTATTTGTATGTTTATTACTTTTTAAAAACTTTATTCACTTTGTGTGATCAGAAAACACAGAGACAACGCGAAGCAAAAAAGAGTGGATAGTGAATTGTAAAGAATGTGCTCATCTACATATATTGTTAAAATACAAATAGAAACAAACAATGCAGTTAATATTGGTTTTATCTTAAAAAGGAAATTGGCAAAATGATTGTCAAAAGTTAACGTTCAATTCAGTAGCCTTTGTCTCACTTCCATCATAAACAGTGTATTCATTCGGTTGATTTTCATTATTTTTTGAACCTATTGTACTCCTTTATTATTGCATGGATCTGTGGAGGACTGTGTTCATACTTGGCCAAGAGCGGTTCCTGGAGAAAGATGACATGATCTAAATCACATCAACTGTTCTGGGTTGAATGTGTCTTTGAGAGATTCATCCAACAGTGTATTTGATTGCAGAGGGAAACAATTAGGCCATTATGTCATCATCCCAACATTATATGACAGGGAACTATTAGTGCCAAAACATAGGCGCCTGAACAGAGAATGGAAACACTGTTCATCCGATCTTAGTATTACTGAAAACATACAAGGTTGTGTCATGTGTCTGTACATAAGCCTCACTCGTGGAGGAATCTACTATCTTTTTTTAATATATTTTAGGACCTTATGATTTAAATTGGGCCGTTCAAGTGGGACTTGCTCCCATGCGCGTCCTTTGTGCGGTTTCTTATAGAATGGTGCAAGCCTTTCCAAATTATGTACAATCAATTTAACCTAACCACAGGTGATCAAAGATGGATGATCAGGGATTAACACAAATAGCAAACTGCTCAAGACAAAATCAACAGAATAGTTAATTATTTCAGTTTGAGTTTCAATGGAAATTATTGCAGAGACTCTAAACTTCTGCACCTGTGTGCACACGTAGGAAGCCGTCATCCTGTCAAGACCTCTTTTTATCACCTTTTATCAGCACTCTGTAACGTTTGGCCCGCAGGCTGCTGCCGCCATGGATCATTTTAGTGATCTTGGAACAGATCTATGCATACAGTGCTATTTCATAGTTTTTGGCTCAGATACCCATGTTAAGTTTTTTCACAGGAGGAAAATACGTTGCGATGAACTCCAAGAAAACATGAGTCACACACTGTAAAATTACTTGTAAAGAGAGCATTGTGTACTTTTCAGGTTATTCTTGAATTCTGGCCTTTTATTGTGTGGATTGTCTACAAGAATATTCTCACTATGTCACCAATACCTTTTTGTTGCTTTTTAGGAACTTTTTTCTTCATAAGTAGATGTGATGAGATGTGAACATAAGTGATCCCAAGTCAATGGCAGATTTCCAAGTGTATCCTAAATTCTCAAGAGAAAGAATGTGCTTCTATCTGCTTCACACCTTCAAATAAATGTTAATATCTTGGATTGTTGATTTTCTGTAAATTGTTTACTAAAATGAAAACCCTATACATGCATGTGTACAGACTGTAAAGCCCTCTGAGGCAAATTTGTAATTTGCGGTTTGGGGCTATAGAAAATAAAATTAATTAAGTTGAATTATTATTATTTCACCTGTCCAAGATCACGCCTACATGGAAAACATGTAATTACATGAAAATGTATTAAGTGAAACAATTGTGCCGCTAGGGCTGGACGCTAAAAGTATTTTGGCCAAAAACTCAGTATTTTTTTTAGATTCTTAAAGTATTCCAGGATATAAGTAACCATTCATTGACCACGAAAAAGACTGGCGGCCACCTGAACAGCTGTCCACCGCTCGCTGGCCAACTGGCCGGGAGTTGCCGTGTCAGCTTGTTGTGCTAGTGTTCACCAGAGGCAACACCAGGGCCTCGAAAAACATTGCAATAAATTGTTACAAACTGTTTATGTGTTTCATGAGCTGTGGTGTTTTATCTTGTTAAAGAGCGTTTGTTCTGGGTTATTTATTGTCCTTAGAAAGTTATCACAGTGACTCAGTACATGCAAGGCAAGGAGCTCCGACCGCCATTGGCTGAGTGATGAGTCGTAAGTGTAAATGTTGCTGCCGAAGGCCGAGAAGGCCTTAATGTAACCACAGTTTTTACGGCATAAGATCGGTATGAGGATATGAGAAGCAAACTCTCATAAGGTAGACCTATGTCAGAACGGTCTGGGTATACAGGAAAGGACTGAGGTAAAGGTCACATTAAATGCATCAAACATTGATTTTGAGGAGTAAAAAACAGTCAAGTTTGAAAGAATCACTGAAAAATAGATGCAGTTTATTTGTATTTTCTCTACTCTCAATGGGATAATTTACAGAGGTTCAGAACAGCATCTGTTAAAAGCGCTGTTTACATTTGTCATATGCATGAAAAGACACTGTAAAGAATACAAGCACCATAAAAAACATCCCCAAATCTTCCCAAGCCAATCGTTTACAAAGTGAAACTTTGGCGGAGATATCTCAATTAAACACCATCAAGGAAACATTCCATATTTCCCTTGCACATTCACAAGACTTATAAGGTATTCTGATTCCATTGCATTGCTTATACACGTCATGGTTATCACACGCATTATGGACAGATAAAATAGTAAACAATCATTCTTACAGGTGGTTTGGAAACGGAAATAGCTAAACTGGTTACATCTCTCCCTATCGGTCCACAGTTTCACAAGCACTCAACCAGGAGCACCTCAAGATGCTTTCAGTCTCCGTGCCCAAAGGTGTTTTCTCTCTTTTCGATTCACTCCCTTGGTTTAGGGTGACGCCTGACCAGCTGTTTTCTCCTCTTTCTCATTCCAACTGTACAAGAGAAGGTTAACGGAGGGAATTGGAGGTGTGAATAAAGACAAGGACAAAATAAATTATGTTAAGGTGGAACGACTCAAAAGTAGATAATCGAATGTAAAAAAGTGCCGTCAAATACAACAGTGAAAATGTTTGGTTAAAGATGTGACTTTTACTCTGCATATTGTGCAGCAGGGATTACATGTTTGACTCATCCAACATTGGTGTTGATCAATGTGCTCACCTGCAGCTTTCCTGGCAGCAGCGAACCCGCCTCCGTCTGTGAAACAAAGAAAAAACACAGTTAAATACTGTGTTTTGGCACACACACAAAGACTCACACACACATACACACACACACACACATGTATGTGCTGTTCAAAATCTGATTAGGTCAGATGTAGTTACGAGGATTTACCTCGAATGAGTTTGGTTATTCTCTCCGATTCCTCATCGACTCGATTTGGGTTGCCGTGGATGGTGGTGATCTTAGAGAAGTCCGCGCCTTATGTTCATAACAAGACCATTACAATTATTGCAAATATTGGAACAATTTAACATATCAAGCTAAATACGAAACAATGCACCTTATTCTCTTTTCCACCTTGAAGCAAACACTAATCCCCTCTGAATGCAAATTGATTATATGATTATTTCAAGAAGGTATTTGAATGAAACCTACTGACTGGCAGAGTAGAAGGTTGTCCCTTAACTAAACTACACGTTAGTAACAACAGACTGACAGGTACATACACCCCCACAAACAAAATGAGGTTAGGTACAATAGTTAACTCACGTTTTGCCTCAAATTTGGGGTCAGAATGATTTTTATATTATGTATTAGGAAAAAAGTAATTGGATCTGATTGATGAAAATAGAATACGGTAATGCAGACAAGCATACAGTGTCATGTGATCATTTTCCATATTCCCTCAGTACATGTAATAGATAATCACCAAGGATACTTGACATTCCCATTAGAGGATCATGCTTGGTAAACTGTGGTAAACAGGATCACTGATGTATTTGTTAAAAGAGACGTTAGAAGACACATGACAGTTCTTTGATTTAGAGTGTTTTAGCTTTTCAAAGAAGTTGATATGTTAAGAGAAACTGACCTGCAATCAATTTTCCATCTCTATCACGATCTCCACCTGGGAAGTTCAAATTTGATAATGTAACCTATCATTTGCTCTCAAAATGTACGGTATGCAATTTAAACATTCTTAAGCGTTCAGGAACTTACCCTCGATAACTCTTGTAACCTTAGTCACGGAGGGTTCTCCTGCAATGACTCTGGTGACCTTTGTAAAGGAAGGGTCCCCCTCAATGACCCTGGTTACCTTGGTGATCGCTGGTTCTCCCTTGACAACCACCTCAGTGATCACTGGATCTGTCTGGAAGACTTTTGTGACCTTGGTGAAAGTAGGCTCTTCAATGTAGAGAGGGAGCGGTAACATGAGTATACTTCCAGAATGACAGGAAGAAAACTTTTCCCTTGAACACAGTGTGTCAGTATATGGGAAGTTGTTAAAGCAGGCGAACGCGTGCAGGATCTCGGGCTGTATTTTATGAGCCGCTGCTGTTACACTCCATGGTGTTGTGTTTGAAGAATGACATTCAGTCATGTCCATGTGCATACAATATGGACACGTTTGGGGATCAGTGTCTACTGATTTAAACAATGCAAAATAAAGAAATAAATGATCACAGTTTTCTGAAGTCAATCAATTCACATCTGGGGCCAGATTTTCTCCTCTCTCCCCAGAACTCCTCTTTTGAATCACCTTCTTTTTTTCACTTCGTTTAATGTTTTCCATTTATGAACAATGATCTTTTAATGTGCCAGGATTTATGCAAGTTGTAAAAAGCTGAGAGTTTACAAAGTTTTTTTGCATTAGAGGCCTTTTGATCTTTGGGTTGCCTTCCGTGGATACAGTATGTGGCCGAGTCCAGTAAGTTTGTGTGGGTGTGTGTATGTGTGTGAATAACAAGTGTTACTGAGTATTCTGGATGGTTTCACAACCATTTGTGCAGTTTAGCGTTCATAAACTAGCTCTATTATATTCAAAGTACTGCGGACCAAGACCAATCGCTGCCATGTAAATTCTTACTTCATAATAAATATGAATCAAAAGAAAATGCACCCGAGGTCCAGACATTTAGCTCTATAGTCCATGTCAGAAAAACCTCTAATTACCATTGAAAAACTGGACTTCATTTCTGCATGTGTCTGTGCAAAAGTGAGAGTGGATAATCTTACCTGTTTTAATGTGTGTAGTTGTGACGGTTGTCCCTGTAAAATAAGATACGTAGTTTTAGGTTGTTGCAAATGCAATTTAATCCACTTCATGAGTGCTATAGAGGCTTACTTATGAACGTCAGGGGAATCTCCTCATAAGTAAATCCAGAAGTATACTGTTGAACGAAAAGTATAAAAAAGCAAAATAAAATGCATAGGACTCACAACACAATAAAAAAGATTCACATTGATCTATGCATGTTCAGACGCAGTCTTTTCTCTCTTTATCTACCGTTATATGGATGTACTTGATCAGCTTCTTCAGGAGGACCAGGAGGTCCTGCCGGCCCACGGGAAGATCTGTAAGAAATATACATAATCAACATAACAAAAAATAATCCCTATAAGCACAGTGTGCACATTGCTTAGTAACGTCTGGTGTTCTGACCCGCGGGATAGAGAACATTCTTCACCACATGGACGACGCCGTTTGTTGCCATCAGGTCACTGTTTGGCACGTCCACAGAATTGACATGAATGGAGTTGTTTACCTGTCAAAAAGAGAAAAGAACCCACTATATGCACATTTTTGGCACATTTTTAAGGTTATTAATAAACACATTCCTCTTTGGCAAACTACGTCAGCTACTGCGTGAAAATATTTTAAAGACGTACAATTTCATGAGATGGTTTAACGTGATGGTTTTGTGGTGCGACTGAGGCTGCTGGAAGGGAGGACGGGGCACTTTAAGGTGGAGGTGATTGAAGCTGTACACGTTGAGTCAGTAAGAGATATTTTTTCCTTTTCTTCTGGCTCTTCTGGCTCTCTCTCGCCCACCAACCATGTGGTTAGGCGTTTAAATGAACCTCTGACCCAAGGGGGGAATCATTTCAAACAAGCTTTCCTTTGTCCTTTTATGAAGTCGTTGGCTGATGACCTGATCACCTGATCACTGCGATCACCGCGATAGGAGAGTGGGAGGAAAATTGAGGCTATGGGTGAAGTGATGAGAAAACTGGCATGAAGACTGAAGACTGAAGAACAAGGCCCACCGAGAGTAGGCGACAGAAAGACGGGTTATATTACTTTGGCCTTTCTCCAGAGATATCCAGCTTTGAAGAAACAGATTAGCTCGGGCTCTTTAATTATAATGTCTCAATGAGAATGTGGTGAGAGAAGTTTGACAAGTTTTACAATGGAGGCATTAAGAAAAGAAAAACAATGTATAAAAAACAATTTATTTAAAAAAATAAAAGAAATTAAAAGAAAAATCTCCTTCAGTGGATAATTACCTCCAAGTTATTTTTTTTTAAAGAAACATGGGCAGAAATCGAAAGCTCGCAACTACTTTGTTGTGTATGATCACGGTTACACATCTTACTATTCTACAGTCGATGTGTTGAATTTCTTGTGCTGATGTTACCTAGAATGTATTCCTTCCTGTGTGATTGTTGAATACTGTATTCGGGAAACCACTTCTGGCGCTTTCATTCTAAGCTCACAAAGACACGCTTGAGTGACCGGTTGTACGTACAGACATCACTTGCAGGTTTTTGCCCTGGAAGGTTTTGAGCAGATTGGTGACTCCTCGCTCTAATCCTCCGTTGATGAAGATGCCGTTACTGAAGTGGTACAGCAAAATGGTTCTCAGAGCATTCAGATCACCTGACGATTACAGCAAAAGGAAAAACACAGATTACATATCTGAGTGTATCTCAATGAATACACAAAAGTATGTGGATGTGTCTTCATTTGAGAAGAGTACCCACTTTTGAGCAGAGCAAGTTCCTCTTTACTGAGGTTATCAAAGGCATCGTCAGTGGGTGCAAAGATGGTGTAGGAGCCTTCTTGCTTCAGCAGATTGGTCAGACCTGCTGTCTCAATCAGCGACAGAAAAATCCTAAATTTGTAAAAAAAAGAATACATGTTTTATATTCCACAAAAAAAAATAAAAGTAGACATTTTCTGCCAGTTCTGTTGACAGTCTCAGTGTAAACTACTGTGTTTAGAACTGAACAAACTCAAGCTAGTAAGGATATCAACTTGCGTTTGAGCCAAAGACTGGTAGGATGCTTCATATAAACAATGATTACATCCAAAACGAAGGCAAAACGTCCATAAATTAAGGTGTTTTTCTTACTTGAACCGCCTGTCAGCGATCAGGAGCTCATAGATGGTTTTCTCGGGCGGTTTGATGAGAGTCCTCATAACATGGAGCGCACTATTGCTTCCCTCTTTACTGCCACGCACCATACATGCATTTTCTATGCACACAGCCTAACAAAGAAGAACAACATGGTAATAAGCCTTTCCTGTTGATTGCAATCAATCAAAAAGAAGAATACAAAAGCTTGTAGGAGGAAATCAAACCCAGCTGTTATCTATTATCTGGACCACCTGAGCAGTAAAACACAGAATCTGCCAACAGTGGGACTAATATGCTGTTTTATTACATTTGCTTTTAATTGAAATATTGCCAAATCATGTCAACACTGAGTAAGGGGCCCAGAAATGGCTCTCAGACTTCCAAATAAAGACGCTGACAGACAGGACTCTGATCTATCTGATTAACCTGTTCCTTTCTGAGCACCTCTGTTTGACTTTCTTCTACAAGCAAACACACGTAAACACACAAATACGTAGTTCTCACAGTGCGGTAAATGAAGACTCGGAGCAGTTTGCCAGCCACGGTTTCCAGCGTCTGTCCATTGTAGAGCTCGCTCAGAGTAACTTTCATCTTCAAGATGTGGTTTTGCAAAAGGAATTTCAGCACGTTTTTATCTGTCACTTCATCTGACAAAAGAAGAAAATAGTTTAATTTATAATTCAAAATGAGTCTGGTAATATTAGATGCCGGCCCTTAATAGACATTTCTTCGTCTGTTTCCCTCAAAAGTTCTGGTGAAATGTCGAAAGTGAGTGAGTGTATTTCTGATCCGTAAAAGATTCCTTTTCTTTCACATCCTTGCTCACGGTCGATCCTCTAAATCGCGGGGCCTGTCTGGAGCGCGACTCACGTGTGAAGGCAGAGTCGAGAGGAGCGAGGAGTGTGTACTCTGTCTTCGGACCCAGGGCAGCCGAAAAGCCCATTTCATAGAGCATGTTGCTGAAGGTGCTCTGGGAGTCTCCCATCAGCTCCATCCCTTCCTTGGCTGATACGAATCACATAAACGTTACATGTTTGTGAACACAGAAAAACCCTTCGGCCGAATGATTAAAAAAAAAAAATTGATCAACTAAGGGGAAATGTTCAAGATGTGTTTTACCTGAGTCAGGGATGAGCACCTGGTCGATGAAGTGGATGACGCCATTGGTGGTGACGACGTCCTTCTTCAGCACCATCGTGATTCCATTGACCGTCAAGCTGTCGCCGTCACAGCCGATCTCGATGGTGCTGCCCTCTGCGGTCTCATACGCGGTCCCTGACATGATGGCTTCTGAACACTGGACACTGCTCAGCAGGTGGTAGTTCACCAGGGCTTGCGAGTCGAAACGAGAGAGAAAGATGGTGTGAAACAGAAAAGGTTCCTGATGTTTAACACCTTGTGGTTTAATATTAGTTAATATTAGTAGCCACGTTACTATTGCTGACACTATAACTGCTTTTGTTATCATTGTTATTCTACTGTATCCTCTGCTGTTGATATTATTGCACATTTCTGATTATTATTCTGTTATCTACTCTCAATATATGAATAATTTATCTAGAAAGCTTTGAACATGCCGTACATTTTAAATTGTTCATTCTGCGCACATGACATATATTGCACTTCTAGCCATACTTTAAGGAGGAATCCCTCTTAAGGTTTCTTTTTCTCTCCCCATTAAAGATTTTTTGGGAGTAGATGTGAAGGTCCCGGTCTAACCCATTGAAATTAAATTAGATTAATAAAATTATTCTTACATACAAGATATGGTTTTACACCTCTGACTAAGCCCAACTGTCAAATTGCAATCAATGTTCAAATGTTCACAACAACTCTCAGTATGCATTCATGTCAGCAGTGAGCAGTTTATGTCATCGTATAGTGTGTCCCATGTAAAATGTACCTGCAATTACAGCCTTGTCTCCCATGATACGCTCCAGGTAGCCTGGGCTCAGTTTGTCAAAGGCTTCATTAGTGGGGGCAAACAGGGTGTAGTGGCCAGGCTGGTCCAGCTTGTCCATCATACCAGAAGCCATTACTACATTCTGGGTAACAAGCAAAACACGAAAACAGTGTGTCACACATTTTACACCCATTCCACTCCCTGCAAATTGAATGCAACATTGTTTTTGTAAACCATTTTTTCAGCTTAAAGTCCTTTTTATATTACATACCGTGAAGGCGGAGAGATCGTCGGTGACGTCCAGGACTTCCTTGATGTTGTTGCTAACACTGCTGATGACCCGGTCAATGACATGCACCACACCATTTGTGGCCACCTGATTACCAAGGACGATCCTGGCACAGTTCACTGTCACAATCTTCACAGAGAGGAAATGTCACATCAAGGCAAAAGCGTCATTAACGTCACAACTCCTCTATAGAAAAAGGCGTTTGTTCTTGTGATCTTGTGCATTTCAACAAACTGACCCCATTGGAGTAGTGGTTGACGTACAACCCCAGGTTGTTGTACATGGAAGTGAAAGTCATGTCGTTCTTCATGTCTTTGGTCAAAATGCGGCGGTTCACCATATGGAAGTGAAGCGCGTTGTACAGCTCGATGTTCACGTTGCTTACCAGTGCAGACCGCACAGTCTAGGGAAACCCCAACATTAAGAGTAAGCAAGCGTTAGTAATTATTGCATTCAGTTATTTTCCCTTTACGGAAGTCTGAACCCTCCAATCCACTTACAGAGTCCACCAGATCCCAGGCATCATTGCTAGGTGCAAACATGGTAAAAGAGCCTTGGCCTTCAATTTCCTCCCTCAGCTTGGCCGTGTCAGAGTATTGCTGCGTGGTCGTAGCCTTTATGAGCCCCAGCGTACCGTAGACATGGTCAATGGGAGCCACTTGGGGAGAGGAGAGGAAATGTTCTTACTTATTAAAGACTAGTCTATACTAGGAGTGTATACCCATTGTTAATTTGCCAGAAAAGAAGAACATGAAAAGAGGCTGTTGTGAGCTCTTACCAGCAGGGCATCCTCTCATACCCTCCAGCTTAATGTATCCAGGACAGCATTCATATAGAACCAGGCTTATGAAAAAAACAAACATGTTAGACCCTTGATACAATAGATATATAACTGATAAACATAAATGAACAATATTCACAGACTGTGAACATGAATAGAAAACTAAGACTAGTCTTAAAACTAAGAGAAGAGTTTTAATAAGAGAGGACGACAATCATTTGTACTTTAAGCATTGAGAACATCTAAGACAGAAGAGAAAGGCTGCACAAAGACGGAGTCATAGTCGCCAATTATGAATTCCATTAATGGGCAAAGCACATTCAAAAGTTAAAGCAGAAAAAAGTGACAATGCGTTCATCAAACGCACAGCGTGTGAACTTCCCGGCAGCCAATCACAGAAAAGAGCTGGAATACAATTCAAAATCCCAGGAAATGTAAAAGAAAAAATGTAAAAGTGGAAACATGAATGTCAACATAAAAACCAGACAGGGCTGTCTGGTGTCCCTCCTAGCTGCCCTCTCTGTTGGTCATTCCTCCCAAAGATGTTTCCAAGAAAAACAGAATCCTGTCATACAAACGATTTCTTTTGAATATGTGATGGTTTGAGGTCTTTGGGCGAAAGTTGAAACTGATTGGGCCTTTTAACTCCAAAACGGAGCTGTGCAGCTGACTCGAGCTCTTAAAGCAGTTGTATGGTTGACAGGAAGTCAACCCGCCTTTTATTGCCGTGTTATGAATGACTATTGAGGTGAGAATAGTGCGAGCCACAAGTGAGTATCTTGTAAAAATGAGGTTAGGTGGGGGAGTATGAACCCCGGACGGCAATCAAACATTCAGACTTTTCATTTGGACTTCTCCAAAGCTCACGAAAATCTTACAAGAAGAAAAGAAACCAGCAGTGAGTCAACATTGGACGCCCAACAATGATCCACCAGAGAAAAGGCAATGGATTCCCAAATGTATTCATATATATATATATATATATATAAAAATATAACTTGCAGTTGGAGCTTTTTTGTGTTCATTAAAGAGGTTTTTGGTTTCCTGCTTTCTGTGTTCCCAGGGAATCGCTGTCAATGTAAACTCTCTGCTTTCTCTTCAGGGTACAAAAAAGAAACAGTTTGCTGTCATTTCAGAAATCGAACTGAAGTAATCTATCAGGCATGAGAAAAATACTCCCTTCATACCACTTCCACCGTGATCCCATACACACACACACACACACACACACACACACACATTCTGTAGACTTACAACATCACTCACTTTCTCCCTTTTACTCTTATAAATGACTCACACATTTTGGCAAAACTCTTTTATCCACTTTATCAGCACTGGTGTTTTCATGTTGTCTGCGATTATACTTTGAATTTGACTGTGTTGACACTAATTGTTGTTAATGTTAATTAAACAAATTCAAATTCTCTCCGACTCTGACAGGATAATAGAAGAAGTATTGAGACAAAACCAGCCAGTATTTACATTTTTCCCTCAGCTCTCGCTTTTATCCAAAGTGACTTACAACACGTGCATTCAACCCAGAGAGTACGGACCCAGAACACAAGGAATCAGCAAAGGGCCAACTAGGGCTTTTTTGGCGGAGTCACTGGATGAACTCAATGTGGCTTCCAGATGAGCAGTTTTGGAAACACGGGGCATGAAAACACACAACACACACACACACATGGTGTACTCACACGGAAACACTAGGTGGGGTTGTTTGGCTTCGGATAACGTCATTGCAGTTTTTTTTCCTGTTATTTGATTAACAACAGGCTCGCTTGTGTCCTCATCAGGGGAGTGTTTTTTTTCTGCCGTGCCAACCGCTTGGGGAATACTGGCCAACATTTCCCTTTTTTTATACATGGGAATTTACTTGTCCATTGCTCCCTCCGTGTTGTGTTGCCACCCGCAGCACATTACTTTGAAAAGAAATTGCTAACACAATACCCTCCAGCGACGCTCTTCAAAAGATCTTCTGAATGAAGGCATTATTAAGTCCCCATGGTAACTTGTTAGAAAAAAAAGGGCATATTAAATTCACACCAGCATAATTTGTTCTTTGCGAGAATCAGGCCAAGTATAACCTCAATCGCTGCACCCTCCAGACTTGTTTAAACAGGTGCTTGTTGGCACACTGGAACATCCGGAGGACCATGCTTTAGATTCAAACAACCTTTCTTAATCCCTCATCAACATCAAATCCTGCTCAGACATAATCATTGCTGGCTTGGATTTCCTCCACTGCTCCTGAACAATAGCCGTACTGTGACCACAGAGACACAGGGCACATGCAGCTGGCTTTGTTTAGCTTTGTTTTTTCACTAATACCTATTTCCTTGCTAATTGGTAATTTGAAATCATTTTTGTACACTGCCAGTTTTTTTATAACTCAATGAACTTGTTTTCAGCCCTTATTACAAAGGACAGCCATATTATCTCATTAGAGTCCATCACTTTACCGTAAGGAGAGAATTCACTTCTGGACTAAATCCCTCTATTGTTCCATTCTCTCTCTCGTCTTCTTTTTTTTCAGGCTCATCCTGACTCAGCATAAGGTATAACGGCTAAAAGACTAAAAGAAGGTGTGTGTGTGTGTGTGTGTGTGTGTGTGTGTGTGTGTGTGTGTGTGTTTGTGTGCATGAGTGTGAACAGCTCCAGTCGAGCCTTACACTCCATCAAAACATCATCTATATTTTATATTTCCTTAAAATAAATTAAATAATAACAACAATAAATAAATTAAAGGGTTTGCTATATGACAAGGATGTGTGGAAGCTTGGAGCATTTGCAATTTGGGTAAAGTTGTGAATAACTCATGACATCACAGAGCAATTAGATCCATTCACACTTTTGGTAAAAACCTACGTCTTCTTGCCACAGATGGAGCCTTTGTACCAGTTCCTGCATGTGCTGAAGTACTTCTTTTTAGACCCCTGGACCTGTTGCAGGGCGCACACATTGGGTCTGTAAGAGAAGGAAGCGGGTTAGGAGGTGATGAGGGTGCGACAGAGAAAGCGAGACGGGGTGTTAAAAAGAAAAGTTGAGTCAAAATGTGGGGAAAGGAGAGAGATCAGGAGGTCAGGAGAATAAGGACGTATTCAGCAGCGTATATGTTCAAATCTCCTTTTGTCTAATCTAATTAATAATGGTCAATTTCAGAAAGTAATGAGATATAATTACTTTACAGCAGCAGAGTGAATTAATGTGCCGGGTAATATGGAATGTTTCTTAAATTTTTTTATTTGCTCAAATCAACAATTTAATCAATACGGCTGACCCATTTTTCAACACATGATCCACTGCGTATTGTAATAAAACCACCTGAAAACGTTCCATGGATAAATAATCTGAACTTTTATTTGGGGACATATATTTTGTCTAGAAATTACAGATAATCTAGTAAATTAGAAAAAGCTGCTGCGCTGTTCTTTAAATTTGGCATTTGTCACCTCTCTCTCTCTCTCTCTCTCTCTCTCTCTCACTCCTCAAACGGTGTCACAATCCCAGCCTCCCTTCCACATGTCCCATCTCCTTACCCTTCTTTCCTGGCCCGTATGCGACTGTGGGTGACAATCTTATCGTAGGCAGAAGTATCCACACTCCCTAGAGAGCAGAGCGCCACCAGCACTGAGGTAACCACAAGCAGCTGATGCATCCTGGGAGGGGAAATCCGTCCTCAAGGGCACGAACACACACACACACACAAGCCCGCTTCGGTTGTCTTACAAACACCCCAAAAATGAAAAACACAGGAGATTTGTGAGTTTGAGGACGAGAGGGAGCCTTTATACCGACCCTCTAACACACACCCATACCCACCCGCCCTCGTCTTACTCCCTCACTGCCTTTTCCATACCATTACGTCCTGCTCTCACCCACACACAGCCTCCCAAAATCCTCCCTTTTCTTTGACTCAAAGTTAGAGTTTCCACCTTGCCTCACATTGCTGGACATGGATTTTTCATCATTTTTATAACCACCATCACATCCCAGAGCACCAAGGACATCCCTACCTCAACGTTTGTTCTACCCACATCTGTGAATTGATTCTTTGCTAATCGTCTTTTGACCCAGCATCTTTGGATAGAGTAGAGTATTTGTATTCCCCATCGTGGTTAATAAATGAACAAGTAAGACAGATTAAAAATCAATCTATTTCTCAAACACGCAGAGGAAGGAAGACCACCGCAACTAAATATGTGTCAATCAATTGACTTAATTGTCTTAAATAGGCAATGAAATAAGGCTGCAAAATGAACTCAGAGTCCTTTGGGGATACATCTGAGTAGGTAATGGGTTTACACTTTGCTTGGCAGAAGCCATGCTTTGACCATCCCTCCCTTGGAATACCACTCTCCTAATTACTTCCACAAAAAGGATTCATCATTTTCCCGAGCCTTTCCTCCCCTGAACTCCCCTTTGTGCGCAGTCTCCTTTTTTTATTCCCTAAATCCTCCCTGCTGTCATGTTCATCGCTCATCACTTCCTTCCCCGGGCCAGACTTTTACAGCTGTCTCCGCCTCCCGTGTGTTGAAGCCAAATCCGATACTGCTTCAAAGGGGGAAATTCGTGGTGGAAAAGTCTCCACGGACGACGTCATGTACAGGCTTGACTTGTGAACACGAAGTATATCAAATATGCCTCTGAACTCGGGAACATGCAGGAAAGGATTCTTTTGTTGGTGTTGATTAATTTCACTGAGAGCTAAATCTTGCATTTAGCAGCATGGTGTATATGTGAATGTTAAGTGTATTATAATAAATGTATATAATGCAGCAAAGCAAAGACTAGAACGTTTTACTTTGGGTGTCCTTGGTTAAGGAAAATACACAGAGGGCAGAAATGAAGATTTCTGCTTTGAATGATCAACATAATTCATTACAGACCATTACAGATGAACTGACATGACCCCTCTGATCCAGCATGGTGCTGGAGGCTGAGCTATCTTAATTTTTAAAAACAACTTTTCATACTGGGAACTCTTCTGCAGCCCAGCCTGGAATTCACATTGTTTGGAAATGATTAATAATTTCCTTGCCTTTTTTTGTTTTAAATCCCCACCCAAACACCTAAGCAGATACAAATATAATACATTTGTATCTGTTCTGTCAGCTTTCCACAGACCTTTAACAGGAACTTCAACCCGGTTGCACTGTGGCTTCCCAAAGAACTTTTCCACAGTTCACTCCAGGTTTTAGGTGGTTCGTTTGATCTAAAATCCTGCAAAGCGATATTGGCACAGAAGAAGCCCTGAGAAGGGCTGTGATGATATCTGTGATGATATCCCCCCTTAGTGGAGATGACTTGTCAGTGCAGCCATGTGTGAGTCATCTGTAAATTGGATTACAGATATTTTAAAAATGTCATTAACATATGTAACAACACCAAAAACTAAAGTTTACATCAAGTTTACAAGTTAATGCATGTTCATTTTTGCATGTATGTGTGTTGTTCATTTGGATAGATGTAATTGAAACTGTGAACCTTGTGTATTCATATTTAAAGACTATCGGGAGTTACAGAACTGATCCGTTTTGTATTGCATTTGCATTGTGAGTCTGAGCGTGCTTGTGTACTTCCTTTTCAATGATGTGTTGCAGCATCAATGACAGTCTGGTTCAAGTTGGCAGATCAATCGCGAACCCGAGGGCGTTTCTGCACAGCTTGATCCCACATGGAGCAGTTTCACCGACTGTTCAATACTTCATCTCTTATTCATGTTCCTCGTCAATTGTTAGCAGATTGAACTCATTGATGAACAAAAAAAAAAAGTGAAAGAAAGCAGCCAAAAGATCAGTTGGGGAAAAATGTGTTAAAAAAGTCCAGTCACGGGGTCGTTTTCTTTTCATGCGTGACTTTTTGACGGAGTGAGTGGTTTCTGAGTTCAAACTGTGAATACCTAAATTAAATTATTGTCTGCAAAAGTAAAATCTTAATAACAGAAACGACTCAGCAACAATAGAACCCCCTCCCACACCCTCCAAAAAAATATATTTAATAATTAATAATAATTTAATTTAACGTTTCTCACAAAATAGCAAGTTTATTTTCTGTGGGAGTGAATAAAAACATCAATAACATGTTATTTTAAACGTGTGTATCCCCCATTAATCTTCATCAGTAACATTCAACTTTATGTATGAGAATACTTGTCCTGAACATCACTGTTAAACGTGCCTCTGTCCTCTTCAGAATGATGAGAATCACAATCCCAAGTTTTGCATAGAAAAACATTGACAGGATTGTGTTGCATGATCAGAGCTTAGAAATTATTTCTTTATAGAGTGGGAATAAAATAGATTTTGTCCGAAAATCTAAATCCTTGCTATGATCACGTTGACCTCAGTTTACCGTGGCTGCATCTCCACTTCTTTTTTAACTGCATTTAAAACACTTACACCAAAATAGTCTCCGAAGAGCACATCTGATCAACAGTTGGAAAAGTTAAAAGTCTTTGCCTTCCTTGAAACTCGCATGAATTGTCTCTATCCCTCCTTTCTTCAGTCCAGCATCACTTGGCCTTCAGGTTTAGCTGCGTACCATCCTAGCTTATGCTTCTTCTCCGGACGACGTTGACAAACATCCACCAGCGATTGAGTCACTGCAGGGCAAACTCTCCTTTTCCTTTTCCTCTGTTTCTTTTTTTCCACCTTCATCGTAAGTCTCCGAAACATCGATGTTTTCCTTCGGGGCCTCATTCGTCACAGCTTCCTCTTTCCTCTCTGCGTGCGGGAGTCCTTCCTCATCCTTACCTTCTGGTTGAGTCTGTGCGTCCGAGCCACAGGACTCCCCTGCCTCCTCTGGCAAACAGCACATGTCTCTAGAACCTCCTCCTGCGCCCAATGTGGTTTCGTTCCCACTACAGTGGCGTTTCTGGAATAAACCCGAGTCGGCGGCATCTTTGGGGGAGTTCCCGCTCTGCTTGAGGAGGGACGCGATGATCTTGAAACGGTTGAGTTTGCTCTTCACCTGGCTGCGCTGGGGGGAGGGAGAAACCTTGAGCAAGGAGTTGGGGTCCACTGAGCTCCCGCTGGCCATCACCCCCTGCAGAGCAGGCTTCCCCGTCTTCACCAAGCCCATCACCTCATAACGAAAACTGGAGATATCCTGTTTCAGCTCCTGTGAGAGCAAAGCCAAAAGTGAGCTAACCCTCAACTCAATCGATTAATGCTTTCTTTCATTTGACTATATAAACTCCGCATGTTGGTATTTTCAGGGAACTCCGTATAGTATTGATTGTTAGCGCACAATGGACTATTTAGCCAGCCTGCAGTTACACGGCAACTTTAAAATGAATTTGTGTTGACTGTGTCCACATGATGAATGTGTCCAATAGGGAAGTGTGATGTTAATATATACAGAATGTAGATGCTCATTATCTGTGTGCTCACCTTGAAGTTCTCTTCAGTCAGGCCTTCCTCTGTCTTAGCATCTCTGATCATGGCGGCCACATAACGTTTCACCAAGTTCCTCAGCACCTCCTTCATCCGGGAAACAAAAAGCCAAGACAAAAACATCCTCCAATTCTGAATAAAAACGTTGTTTCGACATTGAGCTCACAGCCAGTCAGTCAGGAGAAGGATGGCAAATATATATGCATGAAAGGAAAAAAGTATTTCAAGCTGCATCTCATACAAAAATGCTTGAATAACCGCCTGCAGATAAGTGGGGAATATGAAATATTCCACCGAGTATGGTGATTAACATCCCACTGGGTGTAATCGCTAGGCCTACTGTGCGAGAAAAGCATTCTATTGAAAGATGGAAATGGAAAGTGTAGAACGGTGTCAAAGAGCAGAACCCTCTCACACACACACATGCAAAAGCACACACACAAAAGCACACACTAGCAAAGGACAGTAATCATTTTCAAGCCTGCTTTTAAAAAGACTACGTTTACCTGATACTGATGGTTCATCCTCAGGTTTTCTGCTGCACGCCTCTGCACAGAAATCCGATGCCAGACAGGTTCATGAAAGAAAGTGAGATCAGAGAAAGGGCATATTTATTTTTTTATCCATGGTATCACACAACGGAGTATCACATCCTGAGTGTTGCAGAATAAGAAATAACTTGTGCTATACAATTGGATTTATGGATTCTACTTTTAACTGATAACAAGTATTGATACACAAGCAAAAAATCTTAAATGTGTTCCAGTATTTGACACCGAACTTACTCCAAGACTCCCCAAGGTTCCAGGGCGCTTGGCTCTGGTCCTCTTGCACACTTGTCTCTTGATCCAGCAAATAAGGTACCAGAAAGACTTGGGACTGGGGATGATGTTGAACGGGGGTGGCAGAGTGGCCCCCTCTTCGAAGTAACTCATCCACAGCTTTGTCCTGGCAAACTTCCACTCGATGTCAGCATGATCCTAAAACCAAGATCAGGCCATGTGAAAAGCGCTACACGGACCTGATCTACACCACTCACTCCGCAGCGTGTTTCATCGGTTCTCACGGCAATGTGCTGGTAGGAGTTGTTCATCATGGCTATGAGCATGTTCAGGAGCACCACCAGTGAGATGATGTTGTATGTGCCGAACATGGTGGCGCCGACGAACTCAGTGAACTGATGGTCAGCGTCCACGTTGGTCACATACAGGCTGATCAGACCGAAGATTGACCAGAAGAGAGACTGCAGGGTCTCAAATAACCTGCGAGGGAAATAGGGTCATCTTTCTGTTACAGTCTGCAAAAACATCAGTTTCTCTTTTGTTTTCACTCAGTTTCACAACATAAAACATCTCAAGTTTCGCATCCAAGCAAGTTTGGGATATGTGAGCTCACGTGGAGAAAGCGTTGTTCTGCTCCACACAGCGGATGCCTTTGCATTTCCCCCTCTCATCTGAAGCTTTGGTCTCGTAGTAAAAATACAGCTGGTTCAGCCCATTGGCAAAGGCAAGTAGGACCTGGAGAAAGAGAGAAGAGTGTGTGCCAAGTGACTTCAATGACCTTCTGTATGCATGCCCATATTCCTGTCTGTGCACAAACATTTGCGTGTTTACCAGACAGTAGATAAAGAGGAACTTCAGGATGTCCAGCAGCATTCTCCCCAAAGAGATCTGCAGAGGCCCCAGGTGAGAGTTGGCTGTGAACAGCGAGATGAGGCGCAGAGAACTGAAAATGTTTGCTATGGCAAACACGGCCTCAGCCACGAGTGTTGGGTGCCACATCTCCCACTGGTTCCTCGGTCTGCTACCACTGTACTGTGAGAGGAGAGTGGATGGAGACGCATGGAGTGAGAACCCAATATAGTTACACTGCACCGGTCTGCTTTACATCTATTCATAGGTAGTGGGTCACCTTCGTGTAGGCTACAATCTTTAGAGAGATGGTGGCCAGGTACAGAGAGTTCATGACAAAGTCCATCAGGTTCCACCAGTCGTGGACGTAGTCTTGGAAACCACCGTCCCACATTTGTTTGATCTCTGCCCAGATGAATCCTGGCAATGCAGAGATTGCACCTGTTCAGTAACTAACCGTCCCCTCAAAAACATGTCAAGCTCAGTAGAGGAAAATACTGTGGATCGCTACTCAATAGGATCGATGCGGCGTCACTCATTTTACTCACCCAGCACCCAGGGCAGGATCATCCACTCCACAGTGGTGGGTGCGGGGCCCTGTCTGTCCTGCCGGTCCTGCTCCGTGGTGACAATGTGCTGGGAGGCGAGGAGCAGCAGGAACAGAAAGGTCAGGTAGGATGACGTGTGGCAGAGGAACTTGATGAAGGGCTTGCGGATGAAGAGGCCGTGGCGACTCTTCGGAGCGATGAGGTAGCAGAGGGCGAACACGGGATAGAGGAGGCCGATGAAGACACACGTGAAGAACTTCCCAGCCCAGTGGCGCCGCCTCCAGCCGGGGAACTCGTCATACCATCGGGACGCCAAAAGCTGCTGGCAGTTTGGCTGAGCTACAAACTTAAAGAGAAGGGGGGAGAGTTTCTGTTTCATCTATGAGATAAAAAACAAGCTGTCATACACTAATCTAAGGGATAATTCAGGCAGGTAGACGAGCATCCTCAGCCTGAAGCTATGAAGTGGTTTAACACAGGACATAATGCCCTGGTGACCATGTGCCAGGAATAGCAACCGCGGCAAGTTCCAGTTCAGCGCACACAAACGTAGGAGTGGGAAGTGTTGGGGGTGTAAAAATGGAAAGAGTAATCCTCGACACACATGATTTTAAAAGGAAATCTAGCAGAGACTTTCTTGACAGAAGAGGAACCCAATAGAGGCTGAGAGGTTGGCAAAAAAGTTTTTTTCGAGAAACTACAGTCTTGTTTAAAGCGACTTCATTAGCGCTCTCAATGATTCTCTTGAGTTAACAACATGTTTGGAATTAAGTTACTGCTAAAATGAAAAGAATAAAGGAAAAGGTTGTCTCGGCTTTTGCCGTGTTCCTCTTGGTAACTGCGTGCAGGTTAAAAATAAAGAGTGAAGCCAAAACATCAATGCATCAAAAACTGCTCCGGTTCTGTGGGACCTATCAGCCACACTGGGGTTTTCAGCAGAATCCGGTGATAATCTACAGGTATCGATTTGGAATACATTTCTTTTCAAAATGAAAAACAAACAAATAAACTCATAGTATATTGCGTGAATTAGTTTAACAGCATTGGCACATACAAACAAGAGTGAAATATCACATCGAGCCTTGTTACCAAAGTCAATGTGTCGACCGGCACCGTTGGATGCCAATTTGCCAAATCTGCGGCCTTGTTACCATGGAAACCGGAGAGTTGGAGAACTGCTCATAGTTCCGTACTTCAACATCAGTGTTGCCACAAAACTTGAGAGGAGACAGAAAGAAAGGAGAGAGAGCAAGAGAGAGAGAGAGACAGAGAGCGATGGGGAAATAGGAAAATATCTCCCCTGCTGATTTTCTCTTTTCATGTGATTCCTTTGAGCCTGAACCGTATTATGGACGAGACGGCTCGCTAAGTTGCAACTAAAGTCGAAAGCTGACCCGTAGGTGCAGGCTGAGTCTTGGAATGAAATACATTATGCCAGTAAATAATACAATAAAAAGAGCCATTTTTTTCAATTCTGCAGCCATCATAGACAGAATAGTTAACATCCAAAGATAATTTGTATATTTTTATCAAACAGGCGAGTGGCCCATTCATAAATAAAAATGTTCCTTTTCAGGTGAAATCTGTCCCTGCTTGTCAGAAAATCATTACTGATTGATAATAGTAAGTTACAGGTACTTGAGTTGCCTCATGTCCTTCCTTAATCAGCACGATAGATTAAACACTGACAGCGAGGCTAATGAGGTTAGAAATTAAGCTAATTAGGATCATAACTAGGAAATGTGTCCATGCTGTTTTAGCAAATGTATGTACGTATAATAATAACGGAATCCATATATGGACTGTGGATGCTTTGTTTTTGTTCACAGTATTTCATTTTATAGGAAGCAAAAATTATATTTTTTACTTTTTTTACTTCTATTCAGTAAGAATAGAAATTATTTCTATTCCCCTTTCCTGGTTTAATAAGTCCAACATCTCAAACAGCACACTAATTTGACCCTTTCTTCATTTGTCAAAATCATTTCCAAAACTAATAAAGTTTCACGTCTCTCTCCTCTGTCAACTGTCAAAAAGTTCCTGGACGATGAATAAACCCATTGTGTCGTGGTGTTGGTGTGTGGAGTGGAGTTCTCCTGCAGCATTACCAACCTAAAAGTTCTGCTGAAACTCTTCTGCTTTCACAGGCACACAACGACAAGCATAAAACTGTGACATGGCTTTGATAATTGAAATACAAACGTCAAATATGCAGAGATCCTCCACACTATCTGATCATCTTTATATGCATGGTGTTATTTTATTAATACATCCATCCGTGCATTAATGTATTCCGAGTTATTTCACAATGACGGACGTGAACTTCTAGCGGCTTTTTGTCCGCTAGAAGTTCACGTCCGTCATTGTAAGTTACAATTTCTGAATCAACCCTCACACTGATGTTCACACTGTCTGTTGCCTTTGATGCAAGCTGAAGTGGTCTCAAGCTTACAAAAAACGAGGGTGTCATAGCACAAAAGCTGGTGCCTTCAAAATGTGTCCCCGAATATGCCTTCTTTTACCAGATGAGTTCTGCAGAAACAATCACCTCGTACAGCATCCTCTGAGGGAAAAATCGTGCAATAGTATGAGGGAGATTATTCTTGTTTCTTGAGTATTTTTAATAACAAAACAATCTGAAGGCTCTGAACTCAAACTCTGAACTCTGAACTCTAAATACTCAACTGGTTAGAAAGATGTTTCTGTCGCAGTGAGTAGGTGCTGAGAGTTAATGGTCCTTCACTCACAAAACACTTATTCCCCATCCTGCAATGTCATCTCCATTAGAGGCCTTAAAAACATTCAATACCATATTGCAGTTTTCACCAGGTATCACAAGGGGGCAACGTCAAACCACAGGATGAGCCTCTGTTAATCATTAACGTTAAAGTCTGCCTTTAATTGCATTGTGAATCTTAAATGTACCCACCTGCAATTTTGCAACTACATGAATTCAAATGAAAGCAATCCACTGCCGACACCCTCGGGGAGGTAGAGGGGATAATCTGCACTTCACTGTGCTACTGATCATATTTTACCTGATTAGGCCTCCAGCTGCATCAAAGCGATTTCTCTGTTTGCTCTGCTCTTTAGACCGGAGGCTTGTGGAGATTTCTCTTCAGACCGTTATGAATTGCGATTCTAAACTCAGCAGAAGCAAAACCGAAAAAAAAACCCCACAGAGATGGAAGAATAAATACTAAAAACGTAAGCGAGCGCAGCATGCACGCACGCACACGACACACATAAGAGGGTTATGAATTTAAAAGTGCTTCAGTTTTCTTTCAGTTTGCAGCCTTAAATTTGCTCCCCGTGACTTTCTGCAACACTCATCCAACAGCCAGTACTAAAAAAAGAAAATAGAAAAAAAAGAAAAACACATTCAGGCTGAGCGTCATGAACAAATTTGAGAGCTTGAGTGTTTGTCTGGAGAATCGCTGAAAGAGATGGATTTTGAACACGCCGCAGACAAAATGCCCCGAGCGAAACGCGGAAACATCCACGTAAGCCTCGATGCCTCGCAGGGTGCGAAACCCAGTGTGGCTTAAGGATCATCTGTCACAGGCAAGAAGCAATCAATTTAAATACCTCTGTGAGTTTGTGTTTGTACATTTACTTATGTACGCTTTTTGACATGCTCAGAAGCAGCGGCAGAAAATGCAGAAGATCTCTGAATGATTTCTGTGGCAAATTCTGATTTGCGTAGCAGTTCTATGTTCAGAATCTTATAGGATATGTAATACGCGCATTTTACACACCTCGAGCCGTTCTTCTCACCGACTTAATGAGCCACTTACTGAGGAAAATACAAAAGCGTTTGCTTCAGCGCTGCCAAGACAACTGTTACTACTGTTAAGAAAATATTTGCTTGTGTGGTTGAATTCATATTAAATCCAGTTTCACACAGACTACATTACAGGATCTTCACTCCACATGCTACAAAGAAAAAAACAGTAGCTCTGTTAGTCCAAATCCATAGAAATCTGTCTAAATAAGAGCAGTCTTCAACATATTACAATGATTTATTTAGTTTAGTTTAAAAAAAAAGAAAGAATGGGTATGTTTGCTATATTAGAATGAAGGAAATGTAATTAGATTTTGGGAATACGACTAAACTAACTTGGAAACATATTGGAATATATTAAAAGGGTTTTGCTGCAATAGCTTTGGATGACTAAACAATGGAGGCAGCTGGGACATTTATCATTAAAAAGGACAGCTGGGTGGAATGTTACCCATATCATGAGACACTGTCCTCCATCAAAGTCCCGGCGCAATCGAAGGGTGTTATAGATAGACGCTGGAGAAGGGCATATTGTGATCACTTCTGAATGATTAAAGAACCCGTATCGCGAGGGGATGCGTGGCAGCAGCAAGCAGGAGGAGATGATTGCTCACACTTTTGTGGGATGAAGGATTTACTGCCGGCAAGTGGGGGAAAGGACCGGGGACCGTCCATCATAATTTCCACCTGTTGCCCTCACTTCCAATTGTCCTTTTGAGACTGAGCATGCTCCCTCTCCAACACGTGTCTGATGCCCAACAACCGGATGGATGAGGGAGGAAAGAGACTAGTCATAAATCGGGTCTAGTCTGAGCAAAGCGATGCATGAATTATAAAACACTCTTGTGTCGGCTCCATCATCATTTTGCTTCACTTTCACATTCAGTTGAACTGTTATTTGAACCCTTTCTTGTAGCCTGAGGAAGGCATCAGCCATTCCATTACTTAGCAACACTATAACTGCGCTTCCTGCATCCTCATTGTATCTCACTGTTCCCAGAAGAACAGCTAATGCATGAGTTAAATGTTTGTTTTTTCTACATAGTCACACACAGCACTAAGCTTTTAACCGGTGCAGTAAAGTTAAATAATTGTGAAGTGATTACAGCTGTAACTAACTCATTAAGTCAGTGTGTAGATATATGATCCTGTGTTACTCATCAGTAGCAATTATCACATCTTTTGGGTGTCAACTGTTCAACCCATGAATCTGCAAAGGGAAAATTATAGCCAGAGAAAATATTATGATACAGAATGTTAATACGCATATCACATCTATCTACTTAATGAGAATGAAAAATTAATTAACTTGTTTTCTTATGCCAATTGTTCCTGGCCCTACCTGATAAACATTTATCACACCAACGATTCAGACAGCCAGCAATTAAGTCTTTAAACATAAACAGAATAGCTCGTACTGCACGTACTGTATGTATAAACAATATATTTCATGCTTACCTCTTTTTGGTAGTACTTGATAGCTAGTTTGAGTCTTGCCAGGTCATTGTGGCCCTCTTCATCCAATAGGTTTATGTCATCTCTGTAGTTGAGGATCATCTCCAGCTCTCTGGAGCTTCTTGTCTGGTCCAAGAGGTCCTTGGCAAACTGTTTGCACTGCTGGGACAGCTCCTCGTACTCTGATTTGAACTCATTCTCCACCTTAAAAAAAGCGTATCCAGATAATGAATACAGAAAGACATTTTCTAAATCAAGTCCTGAAGGGATCTAGGTGTTTTTTTTCTGTTGAGCTTTAAAAAATAATGATAATATGGATTTATATTAATTACATTGCAAAGATCATAAACTACAGGAGACGTGAATTTTCAAAGATGACCCTTTTCATTATTATTATTCCATAAAATGAGATTTAACAAGAACAATTCATATTAATGCCTAGCTAACAAATGGACCGTTGGGAGGTCACATTATGGTATCGAGTGAGGGCGCAGAGAAGTTAATAAATGCGACATAATCAGATCCCACGAAAGCTTCCTCACCTTGCTGAGCTCCTGCAGCTCCCAGCTGAGCCTGAACGCAGTGAGGAAGGGGTCCTCGCTGGAGAGCGCAATTAGCGAGGGACTCGACAGCGCTTTGTAGATATTGAGGCGGGAACGCGAGTGCCGCAGGCTGTCCACGTCTGAACTAGACACACACTCCACGCAGTTACAGCGCACCTGCAGCATCAAACAAAGCGCATTAATGAGGCCTCGCGGCATTTAGAAATAGATCAGGTCGCAGTCCTAAAAATGCATGCAGCGCTGTATCCATTATGTCAACCATGCTGGACATCAAAGGGAGGTCAATCAGAGTTCCTTATTTCATATTTATTTGCAAATGTATACATTTTATTGAGCATTTTCACTTTTGTTTCTAGTCAACTGATCATAATCTGAAAACTGAAAAGAGAATCAGAAGATATCAAAGTTGGTGTGATTATAATACACACTTAGTGGCGTGTATACTGTAGTGTATACTATTAGTCCAAATACAAAATGATGCTGCTGAGTGGAAATCTATTTTTTTATGTGTCATCTGAATCAAATCCATCTATTGACTTGAAAACACATTAATAACCCTACTGGATTTGAAATCCTTTAGCAAACAAGACTATTGAATCTGAATCTGAATTGAATGAATATTTGTTTCACACCAATAATAAGAAACCACTAATACACTCACCTCATGAGGCTGCGGCATAGACACACCTTTCTGCACCAGCAGTTTTATAATTTCATAGTTGTTGGTGTGTGCAGCGAGAATGACAGGAGTGATGTCAGGGGTGAAGTCAGAAAACTGCTTGTCCAATAAGATAGGAGGAACCTTTCAGTGGGAGCAGAGAATAACAACTTCAACTGCACACATATCGAATAATGCTTTCCAAAGTTGCACATTTTAATTTGCCGTTATTTGATCTAATACTAATTAAAAGACCGCAGATTTTCTTTTCTCCCTCCTGTCAGGTTCAGTGGAAGTACATTCATTGGTTTGGTTTAATACAGAGGCTGAAACATCCTGTTCCCTCCCAGTGAACAGTTCAAAAGGTCTTTACACAGAAGTTAAATGGAAAAGGCAGAAACAAAACAAAAAAATGAGAGCTTTCGCAGCTCCTTCCTTGTGAACTACATATCGTCCGACAACTGCGGTGTCGGACGATATGTAATAAAAGAGCATCAGTATTTCACACATTTCACAGGGAATCATTATGCTCCGAAAGAAACTCATTCCACATATTCCTCTTATCATCCACTCCAGCTAAACCCCTTTGCCATTCCAATGTCATTCAGTGACAAAGCGCTACTGCGGGCGGAGGAGGTGTAAGCTCGACCTTTTTTCCTTCTTTTAATTGAAGAGCTATCATCTGATTCTGCAGCGAGAAAAGGGAAAAGGGGTGCAGGGGGGGAGGGGGGGGGGGGGGGGGGGTAAGTGTAGGTTATGACCTCGTCGTTCCTTGAAAAAGTTGTAATGTCTAATGTCAAAACTTTGTAGAGCTGTTTACTCATACGGCACATTAACACACATATTACATGTTTCATATTTCCTTATTAGTGCTCAGATTGACATTGATAAACTGGGCGAACTGTCAATGTGCTGATATCGGTTTCTGAGAAGTAAGCGTCACGTGACAAAATCAATGAGAGTCTTACTACAATAGCATCTACTTCATAGGTAATTTGGGTTGGATACAGTGTAATCAATTGATACATTGATTTATAAGGATATTTAATATTTACTCTTCAAATAATGGGTGGGGTGGAAGCACAGGAAGTATTTACTTATGGTAACATAAGCATGCTCACAGATACAGTACATTTAAAAACTAAAAATACAGTCAGGGCGGTTTTAGGGGGAAAATCAGAGGATGACTTGAGTCATTAACATTCATTCCCTGGACCCCATTAATATCAGTAGATTTTTTTCCCACTCCATTTGATAGACGTTAAGGAACTGCACCCAAACGTTATTTTACATGTGGAGACTAACCACTTGTGTAGTTTACTGTCGGAGTCGTCACAGTGCTGCAGACTACTACAAAGCGTGGAGCCACGTCGCTGCCGAGCTGCCGTATTCCTAATGAGATGCATTCTTTGGTCTCCGAGCGTGAGGAGGAGGGACATCAAATGATCTACATCAAGCAGCCGTGGCCGTTGCCCGAGCAAGGAGCAGGATGAGTGCATGCTAGATGAGAAGTTATGATAATAAACGGAGAAAACACTTGTCCGCGTATTACACATGTGCTAATCAAATGCATTCCCAGTGGTTTTCACCTGTTGTCATCCTACAAAATCCCAAACGTTCTACACACCAAGATGGAGTAAAGTGGGACGCCGAGCAGTCCTGTTTTTGAGTGACACTGCAGAAGACTCTCTTTGTGAATTCATGTGTGAGAAGGAGAGGGATTTCCTTACGTAACCTTCTTCGACGTTCACATTTAGGTTGCAGAATAACCTAAAAAAACAAGCAAACGGTGGATGACTGAGAGGAAAAAAAAGGAAAACGACAACACAGAAGCCCCCTGAGGGCGCTTATATGATGGAGACGCACTGTTAGCTCCGCTGTTTGTGCCTCCGACTGAAGCCTCCTGAGTCTGTGCTCAGGAGATAATGCATGGAGGCCGTTTACGTCGCTGATATCCAGTGCGCGGGAAAATAAATGAGCCGCAGTACTACTGTTACTAATAATACTGAGATTACAAACGGCCAAACAGAATGACAAACATACACAATTCCAGGAAGCCACAAACTAATGTTGTTAATAATACTTTGCAGAGAAGACAACGACAACAGGTAGAATGTAATGTAATACCAGACAGCCTTTTAATATAATAAATCAGCTTCTCTGGAGGGAACTTGGTGTGACCTATTTTCACATCCTACTCGTGCAACGGGGAGAAGCACAGGCGCCTGAGCAACTGAGCACGTGGAGCAAATACATCCCCACTATTCAATTAGGTGGACACAACACGTTTCACCGTAATGATTTCTGAGTCAGTGTTTGCTGACAACAAACTTTAGGCCATCGGACTCGATTCGTCTGTGGAGATAAAAGAGCCGAATCACAGAGTCTGCTCTTTTAATTGTAACGTGGCTCTTTTGCATCAGCCCCGTTGATTAACCTGTTTTGGGACCTGTGGCGTGGTGGTTAGCACTGTGGCCTCACAGCAAGAAGGCCCTGGGTTTGCGTGTCTGTGAGGGTTCCCTCCGGGTTCTCCGGCTTCCTCCCACAGTCCAAAGACATGCACTGGGGATCAGATCGATTGGTGACTCTAAATTGCCCGTAGGTGTGTGAATGTGAGTGCGAATGGTTGTTTGTCTCTGTGTAGCCCTGCGATTGGCTGGCGACCAGTCCAGGGTGAACCCTGTCTCTCGCCCGGAGGTGGCTGGGATGGACTCCAGCCCCCCCTGTGTGCAGGATAAGCAGTGTGAAGATGGATGGGATTATTTGGGATGTAGTTGGTAAACACATTCTTTTTTTAAGTGCACACCTTTCCTCAAGTTTACCATCAGTCAAAACACTTTTGTAATATTTATGAAGTTTTCTTTCCATCTATTTAGAAAAGAATTAAGGAATAAAATAAAATTCCAGTGTCAGTCTCAGTGCTGCACTGAGCCCGTCCAATCATTTGATTCGGCTGGGTTTAATCCCCCATCTTAAAGCATAACCAGTCGCTCATGAGAAGAAGCACTAACTTACAAAGACATTAAGCCAAATTTGGTGGCTGATAGACGTCACAGCTGAGGGGTTTTGGATAGATATTTTTGGCCTCTGTATCTCCTTCTCTCTCCATTCGTGCCGTTTCACAAAGAGCCAGAGCTATCTCTTCTGTTCTTTTCTTCCTATTATGTGCTTACTTTTCCATTTGTTTCCCGTTTCCCCCCCCCCCCCGCTTTTCCCCCCGAACGCACGGCTTCTAACAGAAACAGCAATAACATCCCGACTTCAGTCGATCAATGAAGCCGAAAACATCTGTTCCTTTGTGGTTTATGGTGCGTTACTGCTGTGCCGCCTGTATCTGTGTGATCAAGTGTGTTCAGTATGTACACAGTGGACGTGTGAGGCAGGGACAAGAACAAGAAAATGCTTCTTCAATCGAGAGCAATCAGCGCAAAGGAGTACCAATCTGAAATGAATGGCATTGTATTTACATTATTGTAATCAAAGCTGTCAAAGGGCACTTGTCAAAGACTAGCGGACGTTACTGAGTAACTGATTTCTAAAGCTGGTCTGAATCCTCATAAAATGAAAATATATTTTTGTCTAGTTTTAAAATTCTGCCTGGGGAACATAGTCATGACATGGATTAAAAGTATTTCCAAAAAACAGAACAAGTCATATATATATATGTATGTATGTATATATATATACGGCCTTTTAGCCTTTTAATGTTTACAACTGTATTGGTTCAATTTTTATAGACAGTTCTAAAAAAGCTCCAGGCAGCGGCATTCAGCTTGTAAGCTACACAATGAATACTATTGTTTTTACTTCACTTCATACAATTCAGTGATTTGGTATTCAGGCCCCTGTGTACTGTACCTTTATTAATCACTGTTCATACACTCTATGATTAACAGTACATGTGGTGTGAGTTGTGTGTTGTGTGCATTTATCCGGTGTCATATCCTAGTAGATAAAAGGATTAAACCAATTACACATTAAGCTGGCAGGATGTGACCAACTGAAAAAAATGGAATGCATTTCTTTGGAGAGAAAGTATACATCCACAATCCTGGTTTCTCTCCTAGTGTCCCTCGACCCTGCCTGTGCACTGACGCACTCCTTCTTCACGAATAGAGCACTCTTACTTCAAAAGTCCTTGCAGCCCGCACATCCCCCTCCTCACCTGCATGCCCCCGCTTGGCTTCTTGTGAATAAGCAGCAGCTCCACAGCTCCGACCACTTCCTTGCGGATGGCGTGCAGCAGGGCATCGCCGACGTAGACGCTGAAGCTCAGCAGGAGTTCGATGATTTCCAGGTTCTCGTTCTCGATGGCAATCAGGAGCGCCGTGCGGCCGAGTGGGTCGATGCAGTTGATGTTGATCTTGAAATAGATTTCTGCCTCCTGAAGGACAAAGGTTTTTTTTTATATTTACTCTGGGACTTAAGAATATCAGTGATCAGAAGGCAGACTATACAGAGATTGTTGTGTGTTAACACCTCACGCCATTCAGATCTGACAGAGCTACTCCGTGTCTACGGAGTTCAGCTCGGAGAGAGAACGGGTACCAACAGGCACTGTGGGACGAACAAACAGCTGGTGTCAGGCCATATTCTGTGTCTCCAAAAGCTCTGACACCTGCCAAGGTAAATAAATGCCCTGTGATGTTATTGGAAACATTGGAATGGCTGCACAGATTACCCATAAATCTTCTAATATGTATTATTAAATCAATCCAATTAGATTAAGGCTTTAATTCAAAATCCATCCATAATTTGAACGGTTCAGTGGCTGTATTTATCACATCAACCATTCTGCCATGGACACACACACACACACACCTCAAGAGCCTGTTTGACACTGGCGTAGTCTCCCTTCTCCACAGCTCCAAGGTAGGCTTTCTCCAAAGGTGACAGCTCCGACTCGGCCCGCACGATCCTCAGCGGGATGCGGTCCCGGTACGAGGAGCTGTCAGTCCGTCGGTAGTACAGCTGTGACATCTCCCCCCGGGCTTCAGCTCACCGGCACCCTGCAAACACTGGTCCCACCGGTGCCAAGCTGGGGGAGTTCACAGTCGAAGGGGCAGGATCAAAGGTGTTGTTAGTGTTGACTAAGACGAGGAAGGGAAGATGAGAAGAGGGCAGAAGCAGAGGGGAATGGGTTTTAGTGACAGGGAGAGATACCGGCTTGAAGATTTGCAGCTGAAATGGATATGAGTTCATGAAATTAGTAATGTTTGCTAATTGATTGGCATCAACTGACTTGGTGGTTGCCTAGTGACAGCAAAATTTTTGTTTTTAGCATTGTAGCTAGCACAGTAGATCATAATTAAACACTGAATATGGAGGTTCACAAAGTAGCATTGTTTAACTGTTTCTGTAGAATGAAAAAGATTACCAGCAGCTCAGTTAGTTTATGAGAACAAAAACAAACCTGGCGATGCAATTCATAAAGAGGGGTAAAAGTATGTTTCTAAAACAAAACCATTTTGTTTGCTTAGCTTAACATAAGGAATGGCTAGAAAGAAAAAGGCCTCAGCCAAGCTCAGTCATAAATCGAGAAATTCTAGCAACTCACAGTAAAGTCCACTAATCAAGAGGTTTCATCTTGCATGCTTAGTCTGCACAACAAATTAGTGGAACATTTTCAGAGGTTAATAGGTTCACTATGTCTTGGCTTGCCCTAACTTGCGGGAATCTCTGCTGGTTGCCTGGCAACCTTGCGGTGATGACAAACCGGTTAAAGTTATTTCCAGCCGTAATGTTACGTAAAACGTAATGTTCCGTAAAGGTCAAGGTTTTGAACTAGCAACTGTATTGTGGCCAAATTCTGATGTTTCTGAACGAGCAGGACTTTAAGAGGGCTCAAATGCGAGCTAATATAAAGCACCAAAGTACTGGATATCGAAGGAGCATTATGCAGTTCACTGTCAGCAAGTGTTCCTAAGCAACATCTTTTTTTTCCATTGTCCCCTGTCATCTCCTCTTAAACTCAAGGTGAACAATCATGGATATCCTAAGATGCCTCCCATTTCCCTCCTTCAAAGAAAATAACTCCATCCCGAAAAGAAAGATGTCTTAGGTGCTGGACATTTGTTTGAGATTGCTATATAGACATTTGTTAAAATGTTTCTTTTTTAATAAAAAAAAGACCCTGAACTGGCCAGGCTGGGAACTGAATATCTATGGTGAGATGGTAACGTAAAAAACATTCCTTGTGTGAAGAACAGGTACTCAGTAGATTACGAACATCTGTAGAAAGAATATTAATCACATTTAAAGCATTAATGCAAAACCAAAAATATTTTTTCAATACATACATTCAATATTCAACTGTATACAAAACTGTACTTTTTCTCTAGTGGTAATTTCTCGATTTACTGTTCCAATAGGCAATATAAAGGATGTTTTAGTGTTTGTTTGATAAATTCTTTGAGCCTCTATCAGTTAAAGTATCACATATTTTTGCTGCGCTTATAACGCTGTTGTGTTATTCTAAATCGAATCACTTGAAAACTTATTGGGACAGAAATTCAGCAGGAGGCAAGTCACTGAACAGCAGCACCAGTGGGTTTGTTGTCTGCTGCTCTTGAATGATATCATTCAAAGGGCCCTTTTTCCACTCTAGTCACACATTCCTGGAATTGCATGATTTGAAATAAGAGAATCGCACGGTGGAGCTTCCCAGCAATCCAATAACCTTATATTCACAGCAGCCTGCCCTGTGCTCACAGGAGAAGCTAAACAACTCTAAAATTGGCCAGCATTCATTCACTGACGACACCAGGTCAATTGGCAGACTGCACGAGCCACTTCCAGTGAATAGTGCAATGCTCACCCGCAGCGGTGAGATTTTAACATGCTATTTATTTATTTATTTATTTGTGAGTGAGATAAAGCTTACAGGAAATAAAACATGAATTAAAAATGGTTTTGAAAATGAGGACTCTTCTTTTTGCCTGCTGGGATCCTTGTCAGGTAAAAGGTCCTTCAGGCAACAAGTTGCATCTGATATCTTTCTAGTCTGCCCCTTCAAAAAAGCTTCATATAGACGAAACATGCGGATTTTTTTTTTTTTTTGCGCAGATTTGAACCTTTGTGACGTTTTTGCATCAAACTTCGCGCAAGGAGAGCGGTCTTTCTTTTGAAAATATCCCGACACCACGCGAGGACTGAGGACTAAAACAAACATGGCTAAAGCTTTGCAAATTGGAAATCGCCTCAACTTGACAGCTTACCCCAGATGTAAAGACTGCGGCGTGGATCTGCATGAGGACCGCCGAGGTGTCAGCGCCTCGTGCCTCGTGGCGCCTTTCTGCCTGTCGCTTGGTGTCCAGTCTGCGTCCTCTCATCTCATTGTTGGAGCCTTGAAAGTACCCCTATTGTCCACCCGGATTCGGTCCGTTTTCATCACGACTTCCATGCGGTCTTATGTGGAGGGAGGGGGCGGAGGAGGGGGGGCGCACTCCGCATTCAGCTCACCGCTCAAGAAATGGAACCGACACAAGTTTCCCAGGTGGATTCCACCGGCTTCAGCGACGCGTCCGGTTCCACCTCGCGCAGTATTCCAGCGGATGTTCGTTCCCGTCGACTTGTCCACCTGTTGGAAAGGACGATTGAGCGAGAAAAGCTGCGCTTCCAGGAATAAACGCTCGTGCGGAGCGCCGCTGCGGACTAGTCGTGCGCACTTGGAGACGCATTGAGCGCTGTGGCACTGCGGGGGGAAATCATCTAAACAAGCAACCCAGCCACACATTCAGCCTCTCCTGCATCACACCATTCCGGTTTCCCAGATAGCTGTGTCTTCTTCAAGAAATGACATCCAGAACTACAGAAACGTTTAAAACGTAAATATCCAGAAGGAATATTTACGTTTTAAACAAATATTAAAACACAGTTGTTCCCTATTGAATAATGTTATTTTGTGTTCAAACAAAGAACGGCGTAGGACAGCTAACACAGTAAAGCTAAATTTACTAATAAGCATAATGTTTTACATTACATCATCTCATAATCTGACATTGTTGATGCTGTAAATTCTTCTTAATAGTGTATGAAGCTGCATGCTGGCATGTTTACGGAGTCTCAGGCCAGACTCATTCTTCATGTCTGTCCATGTGTGTGTGAGTTTATGTTGGGAGGACTTACACTGGAAGTTCCAGTCACAGGGAAACGTCACAGGTTTCTGCAGAAGATGGAACTGGTTTTGGTAACATTTATTCAATATTGTTCTGTGTTGACAACTTAGTATTGCATTTGGTTAACATATTGCATGGCATTGTATACCAATTCAGTCATTTTAAGGAAAAAAAACATCTTGTTTCTTTGCACTTTTGGAAAAAGAAATAAAATATAGGCCTTGGTGTCCCTGTGCGGCTTGTTTCTTTGATGCTCTCCATATGCTCATTAAATGGCCCCGGGGTAACGGGTCGGCTTGAATCTAACATGAAGAGTTCTCTTGGGTGCAGCAGTTCTCTGTGTCTTTTAGTATCTGCTTCATTTAGAATTATGATCACATGCCATTTTAACAAAGAACATCTTTGTTCGGGGGTCAAAAACGTACTTCATCTTATCGCTCACAGACACGCAACGCAGCAATGATCATGACAGGTAGATAAGAAATTAAACGAGATTTAAATGAATGCGTAACCTTGTTACCATTAAAGACAGGGTAATCGATGGACAATTAAAGTACAATATCAATACCTTTCTGCTGGTTCTTTTCCTTGCGTGTGCCTACAAGCAAGTTGTCAGACGAGAAGATTTAGGAGTATGTGGAGTTCATGCAAATAATCACCCTCACACTGCAGAACATATATGCATATTAATGGTTCTAAAAACAGTCCTGCAGCTATTTCTTCTCCCATACAAGGGGATTAATTTCAGCGGATTTTAAAACAACATGTGATTCGACTTTGAGAGGGAAAGCAAAACAGTAGATTCCCGTGCCTAAATTACAATAATTTATTCACTTGTCTAAAGCTGGTTTGGTACAGCACGGACCCTTATGATTAGTATTTCTTGCACTGATGTGGAACGTTTAGCAGAACATCATCTGCAGCAGGGGGATTCAGCTGCAGGAAGATGGTTAATTCAACTTATCAAACATGCAGTGCAGTTTTCACTGACGTAAAGGGGTAAAAACACACTGATATTGCTTTTTGGTTTTGACTTTAAGTCACTACCTTTTTGGCTTTTGCAGCACATTTTCTAGCTTTTGGGCTTGTTGCTTCAGTACTCTCAGTTCTGAATTGCAGGGCAGCAATTCTTTCACACCCAAAATCATTTTTTTGCAGATGCCCATTCATGAACAGCTTGCAAGCCGCCTTGTAGTTCAGAGCTGATTGAGCTTTAACAGGAGATGTTCTTATCCAAGTAAGAGGGGACCTAAGAGAAGGCACAGCAGGAAGTCCCTGCAGCTGCAAAGCACGAGGGCAACCTCTCCGTCTGTGAAATGTTCCCAGACGGCCTTTTCGATACCGACATCCAGTTGGCTACAATCTCCCTTTTCCTTCCCTCCTGTCGCTGCCACACACTCCCTCAAACGGCCGCACTGCGAATGCTCAATAACAAAGAGTTGGTCAGCTCTCTTTTACAGAGGTGTGTGAGATCCTGCATCTTCAAATCTAAACTTGTCCTCTAACCCGGAGTTTCTCCCTTATCTCCATGGAAACACAGTGCCGTCCTCATCCTGTCCTAAGCCAAATAATCGGTCACCCTTTCATGACGTTACAGCGTGCCAGGTATAGAATCGTTTTTTTTGAAAAGGCAGCACCCCAGTCAACACCACGATTATATAAGCCACAGGTTTTCGCAATCCCTCTTTTTTCTGCAAGTGCATCTGTGGGAGTTGTGCTATATTTTGTGTCTGTGGCTCTGTGGGATCCCTGAGGTAAGTGTTTCTAAATCTCCATTACTCTAATGCTCTGTGAAACGCTAGTGGTTCAAATCGGTCTGTCCTTCACGGTGACGTAAGGGGGCGATGAATGCCACCCCGCCTCCCCAAAACCCAGTTCATATTTTCAGAGAGCTAAAATGAGGCATTTGTTATCTTTTATTTGTTTTAAATGCAATTGCTACTTAATTTGTGTTATCTTTTGATAATCCATTAGGTGTCACTGACAACAAAGCATCGCCTACAAAGAATCCGACAAAATCAATGACAAGACCCGGTAGAAAAAGGGGTATTGGAAAGAGAGTGTGATGCCGCTGAGTGAGGAGGACAAGTGGTGTGGAGGAAAGGTAATCAAACACATACTAAGGCAGGACCAAAACAACAACGGCAACACTGCAATGAACTGCGTGACAGACGAAGTAGAGAACGAACACAGCTTAAAAAGGCCGGATATGCAATGAGTCTTTAGCAAACAAAGTTGTATTGAAATGTTATTAGAGAAAATGAAAAAATGACACATGATATGCACTCACCTAAAGGATTATTAGGAACACCATACTAATGTGTGTTTGACCCCCTTTCGCCTTCAGAACTGCCTTAATTCTACGTGGCATTGATTCAACAAGGTGCTGAAAGCATTCTTTAGAAATGTTGGCCCATATTGATAGGATAGCATCTTGCAGTTTATGGAGATTTGTGGGATGCACATCCAGGGCACGAAGCTCCCGTTCCACCACATCCCAAAGATGCTCTATTGGGTTCAGATCTGGTGACAACGGGGGCCATTTTAGTACAGTGAACTCATTGTCATGTTCAAGAAACCAATTTGAAATGATTCGAGCTTTGTGACATGGTGCATTATCCTGCTGGAAGTAGCCATCAGAGCATGGGTACATGGTGGCCATAAAGGGATGGACACGGTCAGGTAGGCCGTGGCATTTAAACGATGCCCAATTGGCACTAAGGGGCCTAAATTGTGCCAAGAAAACCTCCCCCACACCATCACACCACCACCACACCCCTAAATGCATTGAAGCAACTGCCATATGATTGGTTGATTAGATAATTGCATTAATGAGAAATTGAACATGTGTTCCTAATAATCCTTTAGGCGAGTGCATATCTTGGGAAAAAGGAGTTCCCAAGTATACTGATAAGATTCAGAAAACCACTTACGAAGCTACTTCAACTTCTGCGGGGATGTTTTTGGGGGTTAGGTTGAGCTTGAGGTTAGTGTGCACTTTCATGATGACTTTTTAAAACATGATGGATTGTTTTGATTGAGACTTTCTTCCTGTTAAAATGAAGATGCACTTCAGACAAGTAATATCCTGTGAGTGAGTAACAGCTTATTGTTTTATTGGACATAAATGCAGTACAGATAGTACATCATCCACCGATTCAAGCCAGCCGTTTTTCTGTGTAACACACTTTCCATTCTCCACTTGCACAGGAGATATGTGCATGATGTCAAGGACTAGTAAACAGCTCACCCTAAGAACCAGGATAGCAGATATTCCTCTCCAGAGTTTGAGTAGAGTAGACACATGTCTCCATAAGTACACCCTGAAGCCCCCGGGCTGCTGTGAAGGATGTTTACCAATGCTGATCCTGTTGAAACGAGCATCTTTCAGGTTGCTGCAATGATTTGTAAAAGGACACCGCAGTAATATTTGCCTTACACAATCACAAATGCAATACGGCATTTCTGTCCCCATTCTTTCACGCAGGAGCAACACGTCTCCAACGTTTTGCGAGCACTGCGTGATGTTGTTATTGCGGTGCTTTGCGTCACTGGAGAGTTTTATGTAGGTGATTACAATAATAGACCAGAATTATTAGTGTCACCTGAAGACGTGTTTTCCGTCTGAATTATTCAAATGCAATGGCAGTTTTCTTTTCATCTCAATTGGCAGCTCTTTTGCAGTAACCATTCTTTTATCGGGAGGACTCTAAAATCTTGATATGCCCACTTTTCCCTTATCAGTCATCCTCAGCTGTACCTTCGACAGAGCGGAACGGCCTGATAAATTGAATGTCTACTGCTTTAAAAGCTATTCTGCGAAAGAGAGGGGGCTGTATTTAAACATAATTCACTTAGGATTTTCAAGCGTTTCCTAGGTGACAGTAAAATCATTTAAGGATGGTGAATACTAAAAAAAAGCGTTGACTCTGCAGAAATGCTCTGGCATACCTTCACACACTGAAGTCAGAGTGAACCGGTTTACATCTTCAAGAGAGTTTAGCCAAGTCGAGACTGATCTGAATGCTTTATTGTAATAAGAATGTGTTACAGTAGAGTTTCATACAATCATTCTGCAAACACAGGCAAAACTTCAACCTGAGCAACCTAGCTGCTGCATTAGCACTACGTTATCTGGTCAATAAAAAAGGCAAAAACGGTAATATATTTAAACTCTGTTCATACTCGAATTGACAGTTAGATATTTAACACATGTTCTTCTTTTTTGCATTAATTGTTTTGAAGCTGTTATGCATACATTAGGATCTACCTCCCCTTGTCTCTTCTCATAATATACCTGTAGTCATTAAAAATGTCCTCGATAACACAGACTCCTCTAATGATGTTGTAAGAGACTGTCCTCAAAAGAAAAACAACATCAGCCATTTTTAGTGAGTGCTCTAAAATGACATACATTTCCATTGAAGTGAAAAAGCCCTCGAGCTCCTGTAGCAATTCTGAGGAGGTCAGGTGATGTTGTAACAGACAAACATGGCCGCATGGACAAATGAGTATTTTGGCATTTAACCTGTAAACCCTGCCTTGCACCAATTGAACTGAGGGGATCCCAAAAAAATACAGGGAATTATTGTTGCACTAGAGAAAATGGTTTGCATAACATCTGACTCCATCACCTGGCAAGAGTTTTTATTAAAAGGACACAGCAGATAATTCAGACAGCGGGTGATTTGACGATCAAATCCCCCGCAAAGAACACTGCCATGTCAAAGCATGTTCAATTATTAAATCATTTTTTTCATCACGGCTTATAGTGCGTGACTATTACCCTTCACACAGGGAGACTTCTGACAGATTTATTAAATGGTCAAAATGAACGCTGCACGAGCCGACAAATTACGGGTTCTACTGCTTAGTGGTACGTCTTATGAAATATTCACTTCCCCGCTTTTAATTTCTACTTCAAGAACTGTGTCACAGCTATGTCCAGTGTCCGGTTTCTGTTTGCAAACTGTCAGCGTTTGGCTGCATGAACACTGAGGCCCTGTAATCACCCCAACTACTGTATATGATAACATCTGTACAGAACCAATTTACGGGATTTTTGGTTTCAATTGAAAATGTTAGACAGTTTTGACAGTGTGATTATAGATAAAAAATGATTGCTTTACAAAGATTTTGATCAAAATAATCCGATGCATCAACACGCTATCAATATTAATCATAATATTGAGATGAGAATTACTTGTTGAGACCAAGTTAGAGGCTATTTCCTCCCTTGCGTTTAATTTAAAGTTAAGTCTCTTCTACGGACACTCGAATCAATATTCATTAATCCTGTGAGCTGTCCGTGCACAGACTTTCCTAGAGATACTTTGAGGAGACACATTCGCTTCCGCTGGTATCAAACCCCTATTAGACCTAATTTACTGGGTGTCCTCCCTCATCAATTTTTAGTTGTGGGTTTGTCAAGTCATCAGAGAGGAACCACAGAACAACCACTAATATACCACAAAGAAATGCCTCAGTGGTGGTTAATGAAGCCACACGTGTGGACAACCGATATGTCTCGCAGCACTAAACACAGAAGCTTGCTCAATGCACTCCGAAGAGTCATCTTTTACACTTAATGCGATACCTCAGAATCATGTTTTTTCTCCAACCAATCATTTAACCATTTAATAGAAATTATGTTATTAGGGTCTCTCCGAAGAACAGAAAGTAAACAGAAGAGTAAAATAGATTTTTTTTTTTAAAGCAGGGAACCACTTTAAGTTATGGATCGCTCTACTAATGCCCATCACCGAAAAATATCCCACAAAGGCACCATAGTATCACTGAAGAACTACTCAACTCTGAATTTGCAAGCTGGCAATTAAGAGATAATAAGTTGCTCAAGCAAAATAATACAAAGCAATAATGTGTACAGGGATAAATTATCGTTCATTTTCTTGTGGGCAAAAGATAATAACCACAAACATAAAAGTACATAATCTAAAGAGAATTTAGGGGCTTCATATACAGTACAAGTAGGCAATTGAGGATCATGATGTGTCAAGGAGGTGTAAAAGTGGGGGGAGAAACAACTGGCGCGACTCCCGTTGCTAAGACGACAGCCGTCGCTCAGGATGTAGCTTAGTGTTTTTAGCTGTTGGCCCGTGTATGTATGCCTTGGGCATTGGTGAGTGTGCATTAGATTTGGTGACAGATCCTCTCACTTCAGTGAATTTATGTGAGAGCCTTTGTGTCCCAAGGGAGCTGGTGGAGAGCCAGGTGTCTCACCACTGTCTCACCGCCGCTATCAAGGGGCACGACCAGATGGGAGAGTCTGAAGGCTTTTTTTTGGGAGCAAATTAAAAACATCCTCCAGCAGGAGACACATAAAGAGATGACAAAGATTGTGAAGGAAAGAAAGAGGACATACATATGTATGTATATATTCCCTATGTATGTCTATTCCGTCTGTGATGTGATGCTTTTTGCAACTTGTCCCTGGCCTCCAACTACCACGATTGATTTTTGGAATTGCACTCTTCCCACCTTCCTTTCCGCTTGTAATACAAGATATCGCCTTATTTCTTTGACATCCTCAATCTGGCAATCAGTTGGCACTAATTTGCTCCAATCCCGAAGCCCAGAAGACTAAACAAAGCAATAATTGAACCCACAAAACTCTCTTGTTTTGGCTTGCGGTGTGTCTGACAGGCCGTTGATCACAAGGTTTCTCGGACTGGTCTGGAAATAGAGAAGTTGAGAGTAAAGTAGAGTGGAGACGGGGGCAGTGTCGAATAGAGTAAAGTGAAGTTGAGTGCATTTTGAGGTCTGACACATTCCCCCAACACATGGTGATAATAAAAACCCTATTTACCGAATAACGCTTTCCACTGATTGTTCTCACAATATCTTGACATAGCAACTACAAATCGGTTGAGGTCAGGCAACTAAAATATTTGGTTTAGTTGAGAGATCTTTTGAGATTTTAGAGGAGAATTTCAGGTTCAAATTGTTGCGAGTTTTATTATTGTGTAGAAAATTTGTCAGCTAACGAGGTGATACCACACATTTTTAAAGTTAATCAAGGAAAAGGGAACAACTAAAGAGAAAGGAGAAGAAATATTACGTTACTTTTTATTGTTCCTCTCACAATAATTATAAAATTGTTCCAACAAATTCAGCTCAGCTCAGCTTTTACAACAGGCAGATTTTCTGTTGTTTGATTGCAGATGTGATTGCAATCTGGTGTTCGTACATAGACACAAATTTGGTTTTATGACGTCTACCGAGGAATTGGACCAGTGCCTTGGGAGGCTCAAGGTAATTAACCTTATCAACCCGTCCGAGGTATCAGTGTCATGGCTTATCAGACAAGGGATCCACTCACAATGCAAGTAAAGGTAGATCTCATAGACCGGTGCAGGTCATGTTTCATGTTTTATTCCCTCTCCCTCTTGCCTTGGGCGATAGCCCAGAGGAAACCGGAGAAATCAAATTATTAGCTCAAACTGCATTGATTGTGTTTTCCCCTAATAGGGTATTAAGCAAAAGCCACAGGGGAAGGACATGCGCTATCTGCCTCCACAATAATAGCTTCGTCTGAGGATACTTTAGTATAACAACTAAAAGCAAGGGCTCTGTGAATGTCTGTTTGATGTAATGAAACATTCTGTCTTCTTCAATGCCTCACTGAACAGGCACCTTTGATTATCATTCAACAGTTGAACCAGTCGTGTAATTACACCTGCCACATGCAACTCACATACTCCACGTGTGCACAATAAATCACACACTCTGTGTAAGTCGCACAGAAAGTCAAATGAGTCAATGGGTAAAATCTAAAATAATATTTGTCACCACGTGCATGATGATTCCGACAGAATTGTAAGTATTGGAGTAATATTTTGTGTTTTGTTTCATTGTGTAGCAAAGCCTACAGTTCCAGGCTAATTGAATAGAAACAGACAAGCAAGTAAAACAAGCTTTTATCTGCGGGTCTGCACTTAATTTTAATGAATGAATTGAATTTAATGTATTAAAAAACAATTATTGCGTATATTAATTAATGTGTTTGTGTGTCTGTGAGTGTGTCTCCATTTGCAAGCTGTCCATCATTTGAATGAGTTTACTATCGTTCCGTGATAATGGAAATTGTCCAAAAAGTCTAATCTAGCACCTCGGGATGAGGGAGCTTTCTAAAGCCCCTCGAAGGATACCGTCACCATGGAAATGACCAGTCTCTGAAAATGAAAATACAAATTGTGTACGTGCTGTAATTATAGGTTTAGAAACATGCAGTCCATAATTTACTTGTCACTGTGTTTGCTCTTCGGAAGGTCTCTGCATGTAAGAGTGATGTCAAAGAAAGGAGGAGAGGAGCTGTATAGATCAATGCACAGCAGTTCTTAGGGTGCCCTTCAATCAGTACGATGGGAAGCCTGTTTTGTCGCTGTTCATCAGCAGGCAATGAACATTCTTGTCAATGATGTAAGTAATGATATTTGTGAACGACACACCGGGGTGAAAATAAAGTGGTCCGACAGACATATGCAGAAGGGTGTCATCTGCATAAGAATGAAAACCGATGCTGTGATGATGATGATGTCAAATTGGAATGTCATCAGATGATAAAAGGAAACATGGACTGCTTGTGTAATAAAAATAAAGAAAAAAAAACCCACTTGCTGTAATAATAATTATTATACTCTATTTGAAAGTCAGATCACTGCAGCAATTAAACTTTGCATTTATTTTGATTATGGTATTATCATCTCATTCCTTTGAGTTTTTCCCGCTAAAACAGCAATTTTGCCTTGAGATTGCACGTTATGGGTAAACATGTTTTTGACAACGTCGTGAGGTATGTTAAAGAAATTGGGTCTTCACAGATTTCCATGGTTATCATTTAAGAGACAATGACTGTACTTCTGTATTAGCTACTGCTTCTAGTACTCATCCATTGGCTAATTCTACATATTTCTTTTTGTGCTCTGCTTATTTCTTTTTTTGATATTCCATATTTACTTTGGTCACTTAAATAAAACGGTTAATTCCATGCAGCGAATTAATGCCTCTAATTAATATTAACAAGTAAAATTGACAAAGGGTATTTTCAGTCAACATCAAGCACCAACCAGTTCATGTAGAACAACGACTACAGTTGAGACACATTTCCTGATTGTTTTTTTCTCATAACAGACAGTGATCTTTCATCTACCTTGTTAAATTTTTGTCATAATGACGAGCAATTTAAATGAAAATGAAAAAACGTGTAATTAAGTCTAGACGGAGGTTTGATTATTGTTCACATAAACTGAACAGGAACTTTCACGAGCGTCGTTCCAAACTGCTGTTAACATCCTGAGGTTAATAGACTTGCATGCAAGGAAATGAGGGCAATAAGGATACATGAAAATGTGTGAATAGACAGCAGCTGAGAGATGTCGAATAGTATTTTGTTACCTCAGCATTAAGAGGGAAAGAGAATTCTTTAGCGCATTGTGTCATCCATTGACACCCATCTTTTTAATCAGCGTCTATAAACAGTCTTGTGTCTAAAGGGCAAGATAATTTCCGTCCCAGAAACACCTAAACGAAAACTAAATGAACAGAGGAGAGTGTAGTTAATGTAATGTTTTTAATATTTATTTCATTATCCAATCTGTTCTGTTGGTTATATATACATTTATTTTTCCATTTTCAGCCATATTGAGTCATATCATTTCATCCATCACATGTGGGGCTGTTCTTGTTACCAGGCCCGTGCACAGGTAGACCCCCAGTGGTGCTCAAGCACCTGCCCTTTTGCCCTGGATAACAAAAGTGCCCCTTCTGCTGGAGCCCAATTGTTTCTTCATTCAATATTTAAGAATAAAAATGACTCTCTCTGTCATCAATTCACCCGCAAATGTGTTTTGATATCTGACTGGCATTTATTTGAGTTCTTGTGAGAATATCGCCCAACATGCTCACTACATGGTTGGAAAACTGGGTGGGGCTCTCAGGCACAGTCTTAAGCTGGTTCAGGTCATATCTACAAGACAGGAACTATTTTGTTTCCATTGGTGACTTCGTATCAGAAACAACCAACGTAACGTGTGGAGTCCCCCAAGGTTCGATCTTAGGGCCGACTTTATTCAACATCTACATGCTCCCACTAGGACAAATCATGCAAAGAAATAAAATTGACCACCATTGCTACGCTGATGACACCCAAATCTATGTAGCGCTATCACCAAACGACTATCGCCCCATAGATCTTCTGTGCCAGTGCATTGAGCAAATTAAAGACTGGATGTGTCAAAATTCCCTACAACTAAATGAAGACAAAACTGAGATCATTGTATTTGGTGCTAAAAAAGAAAGGTTTAAAGTAACCCAACACCTTCACTCTCTGTCCCTGAAAACATCAAATAAAGCCAGAAATCTGGGGGTTATTATGGATTCAGATTTACACTTGGAGAGTCACATCAAATCAGTAACAAAATCGGCCTACTACCACCTCAAAAATGTCGCACGACTTAGAGGGCTCATGTCAGCTCAAGACTTAGAAACACTTGTACATGCCTTTATAACTAGTAGGCAAGACTATTGTAATGGTCTCCTTGCAGGTCTTCCAAAAAAAAACTGTCAGGCAGCTCCAGCTTGTTCAGAACGCTGCTGCTAGAGTTCTAACAAAGACCAAAAAATGTGAGCACATTACACCAATTCTTAAATCCTTACATTGGCTCCCAGTGTGTCAGAGAATTAATTTCAAAATCCTACTGCTCACATATAAATCACTACATGGTTTAGGGCCAAACTATATCACTGATATGCTTCCACTACATAAGCCTTCAAGATCACTAAGATCTTCTGACACCAATCTGTTAGTGATTCCCAGAGTAAATACAAATCATGGGAAAGCATCATTTAGTTACTACGCAACAAACAGCTGTAATAAACTTCCTGAAGATTTAAGACTTGCCCCACGTTTAAAACAAGACTGAAAACTTTTATGTTCAGCTTCGCCTTCTGCTAAATTTTACCTACATTGCACTTTTAACCTCTGCCTTTAATTAAACAATTTAAATAAGATTTTAATTTATAATTTTATTTGCTGTTTTTAATTGTCTTTTAATTCCTGCATTTTATTTCACTTTATTGTATGAAATGTTATAATGTCAAGCACTTTGAGTCTGCCTTGTGTATGAAAAGTGCTATACAAATAAAATTGCCTTGCCTTGCCTTGCCTACATTTATTTATTTTATTATTAATTTCATGAATAATTTTGGCGATGGGTGCCCCTTTGTTTTGGTTTGAGCACCTGACCCCCAAAATGTCCGTGCATGTGCCTGCCTGTTTCCCCAGTGGACCAAAGGTGTTACAGTAATTGCTGTGCTCACTGAACCACACGGGCACCGGTCAAGTTAAATGGAATGCAGCAGACTAAGTGAGTGACATAATGAATTCCAGCAGGTATAATGTGTTTAAGCATATATTGATAATTGGCCTTTTATTCACATAACTTGGTGTATTAAGTATATGCAACAGTATTACATTTCTAGAAAGAAAGGCATTCATGTGGCAGCGAAATTAAGAAGTTTTGCCATCAGCAGAGAAACAAAAAGCGATAGTTTTGTTTGATCCATTAAGCTGAGAGCCTTTCAATCAAGGCTTTCAAACCAAGACCAAAAGGAATCTGTTCCAAGACAACAGTCAACCAAGAAAAAAAGGCCAAAGAAAAGCAGCAGGGTTTCAACGTTGTTGATTTAGAAAGTACAAGTTCAATTATATGGGTACTGTATTCTTATAAATAATATTTATAAATAAATACCCATTGTCTGGTGAGTGGTATAAATAGAATACAATAATTCAGAAGCATTGTAGGAAAGAAATGGAATAGGCTTTTATGATCTTGAATAAAATCTTACTAGATGGGGTGTTATTCTTTCCTAATAAGTTCATAAAAAGATAGAAATACATCAGAGAAAATCACTGCTTGGTCAAATAAAGAACCACTATTTTCCAGCCCGAAGGGTTCGTTATACAGTACTGCCTTCTCTCAGAATAGAAAATCAATAGGTGGGTTGATGGAGGATATGGTGGAGACTTAAGAGGATCGAGTGGCCCCGCAGGACCTTCACCTCTCTTCAACCAGAGCTTCATGTTAGTCATTTATTAGCAAGGCCTTCGTGTCTTCCTAAACTCTTCCCTCTTAAACAGCACAGGTCGCTACCAATTGACACATTTTTCCAAAGATTCCAACTGAAGTCTTATCCATCATGTTGCATACTGCATTTATTTTATTGTATTACTTCTACTAACACATAATCAATACTGGAAGCTCCTCATTGATCATCCTCAGACACGGAAGCAGCTGCGCAGATGATAAAGTCATCGCTGTTTTGTTACAGTGGGTTGAGATGTTTTCCATTATTTATTATATGTATATATATATTTTTTTTTAGAAACTTATAGATGTTTAATTTGGAAGTCATTGCAGGGAAGTGAATGGATATCTGCCTTCATGCACCACGGACCAGCTGGTGTTTGAATATATGGTTGAACTATAAACAGCAAAGAAATTAAGGAATGTAGGAGGACATGAAATAAAACAGTTATGGGTGACTTTAAAGTTGAGATGTTAATGGGTCGTATAAGCTACTTGCTGTTAACACTCCCCTCACTGGGTTCTCTAACATCATTCTGGCGTTACAGATCACTGCCTGTAAGTAACTTAAGCCGGTAAACATCCCCTCTTTCGTCTGAAGAATAAAATTCTTCTGCGGAAGTCATCTTTGAAATAGATTTTCTCTCCATCCGGCCACATCATCTTTTAACTCAACACCACCAGAGTCTAGCGTTCAACACTGCAGGAGATTGTTGTTATCATTACATTTTTCATAGATCATTTACTCAAAAATATCCTTCTTACACCATTTACATTGTGCTGCTACGGTTTTGAAGCTACTTTCAACACAACTGTTGAATCGGAATATAAGCTATACACATATTCATAAGACATTTATGACATTACGGTTCCAATCACCTCCCAGTCATCCTTTTTGGATTTAAATGCTTTCAAGTTCACCCATCATTTTATACAGATACTATATATAGAAAATAGCTTCACGGAATATTTCCAGCGGAATCGAGGTGGTTGACCCACGGACTGACGGACTGACATTGATGATATAAGCTCCTTCTGTGGAATAACATTGATAAGATGACCTTTTTATTATATATTTACAGAGCTCAATGGAGGACGGATGTTATTTGGTGCTTCACTTGAGACGGAATAGAGCTTTCGAAGTAGCCTAATAAATATTCAGCCTGTGACATTTCAGAGCTGATGCCCGGCAACCAGAAATTTGTGGTATAATGGGGCTGACACCATAACAATATGGCCAACAAATCATTTTTAATTAATCACATTTATCTATGAAACCTAGCACCCTCTAACAGCTCCTTCCATTATGTGGTAACTACTGACCACATCAGTGATGATTTACTTCACAGTCATGCTGCTCACATCTTTATGTGGCTTTTTTTTTTTGCATACATTTCACACCATTTTATCATCATTGCTTTTCGGGAAATAATGGTCATGGCATCCTATCATCACTATTAAAGTCAATGGGCAATCGTCACAGTTCTCTGGTCATATTACACAAACACGTTCCAAATTTCACCTCTGCTGAGCGATACAAATTACATTCAAACACACCCACCAAAATCTGAATGAATACTAGAAGAAAATATTTGCTTCAGCAAGCACTGACTTTTCTGTTGAGGTATCAGCACGAGGGCCGATGATTGACGTAGTTATCAGCAGCGGATCAGAGCATGACAGCACTGCATCAATAATAATAATAGAGTATTGCTTTTTTACATATTACATATATACACTAATATTTTGTTTTGAGTGTCTGTCTTTGGGAGTTTTTTATGTCATCCTAACGTTCCCTTCGGTATTTGAAGCCCTGGCGATATTATAGAGCAAATTTGGTGTTCTTGCTTTTCTGTGTTTTGGTTCAAGATGCGGTTCACTGCACTTGACTGACTGCCCGATCTATGCAGCATCAACACCATCGGATAGTCGAAACAACCCGACAAACTAGTGGCTCGCAGGACATGAAACACATTTAAGTGGGTGACTAGATGTGGCTTGATGGTTTTACGGCAGAGAACCTCTGCACTGCCTTCAATCTATTCTCTCTGGTTTCACATATAAGCAATTATAAAAAATGAGAATGTCAAATTCTGAAATTACAGACAAATACCTGTAAATGACTCCCAATAACGTGATGTAGGACTAGATATTGTCTTATATTTTGAACATTGTAATATCAGTTTCTTTTCCTGGCTTTGTAAGGTTGTATCATAGTAATATTGAATTTCGTCAAAAAAAAATTGTGATATTTGATTTCCTCCATTTCACTCAACCCAGAACAATGCAGGCTTAGATGACACATTTCCTCTTTGTGCTAAGAATAGTTTAAAAAAATATAACATCTTCATCCTATTTTAATCATTTTCAACCAGCAGTCCATATATATTATGATAACATCTACTTGTTCTTCAGGTAGGAGCCTGTTTCTACAACAACTCTTGATGAAGTACTGTGTTTTTCCCTGTGCACCATTCATTCATTTTACTAAAAAAATGTTTACATCCATCCCATCTCGTAAAAGGGCAATGTAGAGCATCATGTTTCCCACCATAATCCATTTACTCCTTTGAATTATGTTCCATGGCAGAGTTTAAAATGCCAATGCATGCAGCTGTGAGTGTTACGTTTTTTTTTCAAGCTGACCTTTAAATCGTTAAACTCTACCAGAGTAAAAAAGGGACAGTACAAAAAAAACAGATGTTTCCTTTGCAATGTAAGTGCTGTGGAAATAAGATAGGATTTCTGATAAAAAAACACACCCGTCAACGTATTGAACTTGTGTGCATTCCCTTTCAATATAGAGAATCTCCTCCAGTCTAGAATACAGGTTTATCTTGTTGTTAAAATATCAAATTACATTTGTTCTTTCGGACCTTCCCAGGCAAACGTATCCTGTCTGACTAATTGCGGTGAATTTGAAAAACTATTTTTCACTTCTGTCACTTCCTACCCTACTCTCCCTCTCTCACCTCCTATGGCCACTAAATACGAGGAAAAAGGATCTATCCTCAGACAACGAGCCAAAATGGTTTCCATGGTTACCAGGTGTGCTAGGAATAATGGCAATAGCTAGCTGGTGTCTTATCTCTAAACTGTCTTAATGGTGTTATCCCTCTGTCTGCCTTGCTCAGCCTCCAACCACCCTGTGCGGCACGGCGCAGTGAATGAGTAGATCACGCCAGCCAATGTGTTATTGATCACGTAGACGCATCTTTAGTGTAACCATGCATGTCGGTTGTATGATGGCTGAGGTACTGGAGCATCGTGAAGAGAGTCTGTCCAAAAAAGGATTTCGGATTGTAAATGAGCGTTGTTCACAATCCATAGTGCCCCCTTGCCCCTCTAGATCGGCAATATCCATTAACCTCTAACTAACCCGTATGCACACACACACACACACACACACACGCACGCACACGCACACGCACACGCACACGCACACACACACACACAACAAAAACACAATGATCCGTGGTTTGAGTGGTTATTAGTCTTCCCACAGGGCAGACGGCATATACAGGCGCATTATATCAGAGTGCTTGTTAGGTTTGTGACATCTTGTTGTGAATTGGAAAAGGGACAAAAGCTGAAGTAAGCCAGTACAATGATGTTAACAAACAACAGGGTTGACAAAGGCAAGGAAGTCTTACTGGGAATCTCCTAATATTCACAGAAATGGTATTTGGCTCTTGCAAGACTGAAAAAGACAGAGAGGCATTGCACACAGAATAGTGGATTAAAAAAGTAAATAGCCTTAAAAAAGACACTGGCCCAAAACATTATCCGAAACATAAGTTATGCTATAATATCTGTTATATACTGTATAACATGGTTTATAACAATATTTTTAGAGTTGATATTTATTCTTTCATCCAGAATTGAATATATCTAAAAGTGTTTAATTTCTTTTCTGGCTTTGAGAGCATTTATTGGTATTTAACTCATCCAACAGTGTCATCAACCAGTAAAAATAGGATCTGGTTGGACGTGCATTTAGAGTAATGAAAATGACTACGGCCTTAACAGTGGAAGGTGTCTTGAGGATCGACCAGGCGTTGCAAGCACACAACGTAAACTTTCACTGTCACCTCAAGTCAAATGCTGCCGTCCACCACCAGGCGCTCTGCCAAACGGATGCCCAGTGGTCTCTGAAAGGTCAAGTTGTCCCGTGGGGCCAGGAGCTGTGCGTATGTCTGCTTAAGTGTTTGAGTGTCTGTCAGTTTATGTGAGACACGCACATCCTGAGCCAGACCTCCATTACTTCAGTATAGCGCCTATGGTTTCCCAGGCCAGCCATCCATTAAGCCTCTGATTGCTGAAAGGGTCCCTGGGTAGTGACAGAAACAGCAGGCTGATCTCCAACAGCTTCACAGCCTCAACACATTTTCAATCTCTCACTACCTCCGTCAGACTAATGCAGCTATGTTGTTATCATAAGTATATCTTTTTTTTTTTAAATCAGCAACAAAACAAGTGCAGGAAAACTGATGTGTGTTAAAGCTGCCTCCTTATCGGAACATAAAGATAAAAATATGTAGTTTAGAGGATCGTATTGGGGAATATTTGGTAGAACAAACCACATTTTAATCCTTAATAAGTTTTTATGTGTCACTGACAAATACACCCTGGGTTGGACTTTGCAATAAGGGCTGCTAATAAGCAGACAGCTGACTGGTAGTAAATACGTTTCTGATTTTGTTCTTTATGTTAATGTGCAATGTGCAACATCAATGTCTACAAATGGAACAGTTTATAGTCTTATGTCCTTCAGGTGCTTGGCGTAATTTGTAGTATCAATTTGCAACACAAAGTTTTCATGTACGCTTTGAACCACTGCGCTGCATGTTTGACACGGCCTTTCATCACTGTTTCCACCTCTATATTTGCTGGAACGGGGGGAGCTCTGCATTCATGTTTCCAATTGTGTTAAATCAAAATTCACCCAACACTTGAACTGTCATTCACAATGCTGAATTTACAATAAAGCAACCCCTCCCCCTCCCCCCTACACACACACACACACTCCCCTGGTCGGCATCCACAGTAATAAATGATCTCTGCCAGGACTCCAGTTTGGATAATTAACAATTTGGTGCATGATGTCGAACAAGAACTATATTAACTTTGTGTCACATCCAATAAACGATCTGTAAGCTATCTTTGTAGCATTAGTGCGTTAGTCTGGGAAATTATATATATAGATGAGGATGCACACATTACACATACATTCAGCATTACATCTCTATGTACTTTAAACGGCACTGCCATGGTACAAGGTCTCAGGCAAAAGCAAAAAGACAGACTGAACAGGAAAACATCCAGTAAACTAATTATGAGTATGAGAGCAGCATGGAAATGATTTCACCAGCTAACAAGTGGCAGAAAAGCATGTGCTTATATGGTTGTGAATGTTTGTTTGTAAGAGAGATGTTTGGATTGTATAAGACAGGCCTTTGCCATCTGCAATGACTGGGTAGTGTTTTTTATGGCAGAGGACAGAGAGGTGTTAGTGCCAGACAGATTAGAGCTAAACACGGCTACATAGCCATCAGATGTAGTCAACAGTCCATTACTGAAAAAATGTAATGAAAATCCATCCCACGAAGAGTCCGTGAGCCCTATTTTCCAGAGGCTTTTAATGCTATGCAGTGAGCTGATACATAATGAATATTGTAAAGCAAAAAATAAGTAAGTCCACATTTCCACATTTGCAGTAGTCTTTACTGAATGTCTTATCATAGAAATTCATTTCGAGATGTCTCTGAAACCTAAAGGATTCTTACTAAGTAAAACCCAATCTGTATTGCCTTGTCAGAGGTCTTGTGTTTTTATGCTGCAACAAACCTATATTATTCCACATGGAGTCTATTATTCATTCATCCAATTTGAATCTCAGTTCTTTAAAGAGAGTTCATCCACTCTCAAATGAATCTGCTGAGTTCGGTAAGCACAAAAACAAATGTCTGTCTGTTCCTCGGTCTAGTCTGCCTGGGTGTATTGCTGGAAACTTTATTGGTTTTATTTGGTTTAATCTGGACATGCAACCCATCAATAGTCGAGTATGTCGCATGCAGGGGGCAGTTCAGTTTTTGCTGATGGATGCTGGATATTCTAACGTTACAGACAAACTTTTCTTCACTCCTCTGCAACCACCAAAGCCAAGAGTTGGAAGAAGAATTGGCCTACACCCTCCTGACCCGCGCTGAACATGCACTCCACTAGTTTAACATGAATGAAATGGTCGTGTGCACATAGGACGGATTCTGTAATCCTTGGGTTCAGGCCTTTCTTAATTCAGCGCATAAACTCTTTATAACTTTGGCTTCAAAACACCTACTTACTTAGTTGGAGATGCCAATCATCCCCAGATTGATTGAGGTACACTGTTTTCTGCCAGAAATTCTGATAATACTTGTCTAAATATATAATATATGCTATGTTTGGAAGTTTGTGAGTGGCAGAGCAAGGGGACTGAGCGGTAACCATGGGGACTCTAATTAGTGCTTTAGGCCTCATTTCTGTAGTGTAGGCAGCTGAGGCACAAATAGATACATTATTTTTGAACACATTATTTTGGGAGAGGGGCAGCCAGCTACACAAACGTCTGGTACACATAACACATAGCTGTTTAGGTACGATCATTGCTAGAGTTTTTAGATAAATCTTTTGGAGAATTTCAGAATAATTCAAACGCAGGTAAAGGCGCCTTAATTACGCTGAACTGTGATGGGAGGCTGGTTTAACTGCCAGCAGTGTGTCAAATTCCGATCTCTAAAGAAGGACGCGTATGACAGAAAAATGGTAAATGACTAGTTGTATGCACACTTGTGAAGGTAAACAGAGCAAGGGAAGATGAGTGGTGCTAAATCTGCTAAAGCCGTGTCATCGAACCGCTGAGGAACTTTAGCAAAAGAGGAACAAAGGACAAAGGCTGATGCTCACTATCTGTCTGACGTGTGTGGTTGCAACCCAGTCTCACAGCAAAACGTGTAATAGCTACGTTGTGGAACGTGGTATTGTCACGCTTTTGGGGACAAAGCGTGACGATTCAACGTTTTAGTTGCAACTAGGTCACGTGACTATCAACTTCCCCTCAGATAAAAAAAGAAAATGGCGGACTGTTGGTCTACTATCTGTAAAAAACACAATATTTTAAGAAAGCATCAGCATTTGTATGCATTTCGATGGCATTTCTAGCGAGAAATATGTGTATTATTTTCATAATCCTCTATCAGAGAATGTAGAAGACCTTCCGTTTATTAGTTTCTAGTGACGTAGTTGCGAGGCAATGTAAATGAATGGGCGGAAATAAAACAGTATTGTGACGATTTTGGGGTTAAAGCGTGAGAATACCATGTTCCACAATGTAGCTATTAGGATAATGACTTGATTCCTGAATACGTCAACAACAGGCAGGTTAAATACATTTATCACACTATGGACCAGTGTGGTTTATCCAGGGAGTTATTTACTGCATTAAAACAACATGCCATGGATTTGTTTATCATGCTTTGTCTTTGTCAACACAGCCCTGGCAACTTATTCCTCAGCTCAAATTTAATTAGAATATTAGTATGCTGGAGATTCTGTTAATTAAGTCAACATCAGACGAGGGACTCGGGGGGTTTCTCCTGAGGTCTCATTGAAACAGTTGCACTGCAGATGATGTTTCTTCATCATGTTTGATAATAACTGGAGGACCAACCTTTTGGTAATGTTCATCTGTTTAGTGTGGATCGCCATGGTTTGGAAATGTTAAGTGCCCAATTATGATACATCAGTGTAATAATACATCACTCAACTACCAAAACCCTAATTATGTCAAACATTGGGAATATATTTTTTTGCCACACACCCAAATCATTATTGAAACAGACTCAGCCAAACACAGAAATTGACTAAGAGGCTCAGGGGCAACAAGTAAAAGTAGAAAAAAATGAACACTAAGGAATATTGTCAGATGTGTTAATAAATACTGTATCTGTATAAACTGGTCATTTCTAAAGTAGTTTATTCTAATGCTTGCTTTTCTTCTTATATACGTTCTAGATATTTAGGACTGGCACTGAATTCTCTTCCTAAAATGAATTGTGAAATTGTTTGCCCTCTTGATGACCCTTTGCTTGAGTGTTCCAGGTGCTAAAATAAATACAGTTAAGATAAGCTAAGCCTGTGCTTTAAATAAGGTCTTAACCTAGAGGCTAGGGGGCTCCTTATTTGGGCATTAATTATGAACCGCATTTGTCTGAACCAACACAAGCCGTTGTGTTGCGGATGTGTGTATATTTAATTGCTCTCTACTTACCAATGGTGCTTTGTTTTTTCTTCCTGTGTAACCTCATGTTTGTTACGGTTTCCCTGAGGGTGAGAGTATTTCATTTTGTCAATACTTCTGTTGATCAGAGAGAAATAATACAGATGGTGGCTAGTAAAAAGATGGATGTTGCATGATATAAAAGCACATGTATTATTTAGGTACCTTACACTTACTTCATTGCAGGTGTGCATCTGTGCGTGCGTGCACATATGTTAACAGCAATGTTAGAATTAATTATTATTATACTGCAGGTAATTGCCAATTTTTTCTCTCTACGTTGCTTTTGCTATGACAGATAATAATATGATAATAGGCTCTTTCAGCAGGAGCTCCTCAATCCACTGACTGCCGTCATTACATCTTGCATTTTGAACGCACTCTTTCAAGAGGATAATGAACAACTATGAACTATTACATCAGGGTCAACCCTTCCTGCTTCATAGAAAATATTTCTTTACCACAATGATGGATTCAGACAATACATTTTTGTGTGTAAACTGATTATGTAATTCACTCTATGATCAAGGAGACCAAGATGACGCATGAAACTTCAGTTTGCCTCAATTGAAATATTTTTCCGTGTCCTAAAAATGCTGAATAAATTATTCATTTTCATGCCAACTGTGAAAGGATTGTATCTGCATTTGATATATTCAACATCTAGACCCTTCTTCAAGATGTATTTTCTCATTAGTGTACATGCCCCAGAAGCCACATTCTGTTTTTCCTCCATCTGTAAAGTCAGTGTACCTTTGGTTCTTTTTTTCAGCGCCACAGCTTCCTCTGCATTTGTACTTCGCACCGAGGGAAAACCCACCACTGAAATTCCAGAGGCGTGTGCCAGAGAGTCTGCACCGTAACTCAGAGTCATCGTAACAAGTCAGCTCCAATTTTCTCTCTCTCTCTCTCTCTCTCTCTCTCTCGCTCTCTCTCTCTCTTTCGGCACCATGAGTGAGAAAGTTCCCTGCACGATTTGTCTTATTTTTTGAGGAATACATGATTTCAAAATCGAAGCTAAAAGCCCCGCCCACGATGCTTGGAGAGGTCTAATGTGCATCTCACCGTCTTCTTTAGTGAACAGAAGTGGCTTTGTTGTTCTCATGACCCGGGACTTCTGTCATAGTGGTTTTCTTGAACCTTCTCTGACCATCCACTGATTTCGATGACCTTTGACACGTCCTCAGCCAATGGTTGTGTTCGGTTTCGTTCTTTAAAGACAGTTGAGGGTTTCTTTTTCTGACGAACATTTGGCCTTTTATCCAGGGTCCTCCTCATCATCTCGTTAAAATAAATATCTCAATAATAAATGAAATACAACATATACAGCATGGGATTTTAAATACTAATTCTATTTCGGCCTCAGCAGAAAAGAGAGGATCACGCGGAACTAAGAAATTAATCGGACTAAAGCTGATGAGAATTTTTATCATATGAGCAATACAAGAACAACCCAGAGAAGTGCGTGCTGATTAGACTTGAAAAGAGATCTGTACAGTCTGCAGGACTCCGAGGGTAAATCCTTCCAACTCAAAATACAACTGAACCAATCTGCTTTGTACAGGTAGTATCTGTTTGCATTGATGAGAGCAGTGAACAGCTTGACAAGGGATACTCATGATTTTTACACGTTATTGAATATGGCGCTTCTAGAAATGACACTGATTGGATGGCGAAATGCTGCGGCTTTTACAGGGTAAAAATATTTGGTTCTGGATGCCTATTTGCCTTATTGTGCACAACGTCCTCAAAATGGAAGGGGAACTTTGGAATTCATACGGATGTTAAGTAATATCACTACTCAACAACTGGATTATTTTGTCCAAAATAAAACATCGCATTCCCATGTAAGCAGGATAGACTTCTGAAATTTTGTAAAAAAATAGTATAGCAAAGCATGCAGATAGTTAATACTTTACTACAGAAACCAGCTTTCTCTTATGGAAGTTTACAATTATACAAAACCAAAAAGAGAAAAAAGAAATGTGAGTCATGTATCATGGTATACCAATATTTAACTTACAGGTTAACATTAAAACATGTAATGGCACCGACCTGATAAAACTAGTGAGGGAGGGTAAGAATTACCATGAAAACGACCCGGATTTGAATGGTTACTGATTTAATGATATGAATACATTTTACATTTTATTTTATTTTATTTCCAGACCCAGGAGTCCATATTAAATAGAATAGAATTAGATGTTTATATATTTTATTTATGTCTTTTTATCATTCTATAATTGTGAACTAGCTGCATGCACTGTATTGTCCCGTTCTTATTTTCCATTTAGTGGTTAATTACATACTAAGTAGGGGAGGTTATTTAATAGGATGCGAGTTTGTATTGGCTGCTAGTTTCAAGTTTGCTGTCCTGAATTCTTTTGCTCAAGTATACTTTGGACCAAATCCCTGAATTCTCTCCCGAAGAACATGTCAGTGCGCCTTATGTCGTCATTTACGGCAACTCTTAGTCGTTCGCTATATTGCCTGACAGTAAAAATTATGATTAATACCTTGCATGCTTTTAGAATACTTGCAGAATATCGACCAAATACCACCGTATCAAAAAGAAAGTGTATGTAACGTTGAAAAGAATTTTTAAAAATCAGATATGTGTCAAAAACCAAACTAAATGGATGACGTGTACCAAAGGGTCCTTGTGACTTCCGGGTGTGTATAAACAGCTTGAAGACGGAGTCGCCTCGCCCTGAAAATGTCAGTTTCTGTCCTTTTTCTGATTATTTCTTTCGCTGAATCCATTTCATATTCGTTAGCCAACATGACGGCGCTAATAACGACATTTCCGTCCCCTGCATTAGGTCTAAAGTAACGTTTAAAATCACACTGACGTCGGACCCCCGGCTTCCATACAAAGTGTGAGTACAGCTCATCTTTTAACGTATTGCATCCACTTGCATTTCAGTCTTTTTACTGTTTCATTTTACGTTTACGCGTAACTGCTGCTGCAGATATCGGTGTGTCACGCTGGTGTCCTCACCTCTAGCTTCAGAGAACGTGGTCACTGAACACATGTTGGTGTAAAGCTGATTTACATGCTGGTTCTGAGCCCAACAGCTAGGTTAACAGTGGTAAAACCCTAAAGAGCGATGCAATGTATCTGTCCAGGTCTGCCCATCTCAAACATGGATGGGGAATATTATTGATTCCAAACATGTTACCTCTGGACACAATAATTCTCTTTAAGACAGACATTTTCAGTCTCCGCGTCACACATGTGTCATGCTTCCGATTTGTGACGTCACAACGTTTTGTTCATGCTCCACGTCCTACGTCATGTATGTGATTTAAGTGTCACACAAAATGTCCCATTCAGTAGATTCATTTGACAACGCCATTTAAAGTCAAACTCTGCAAAACGTTTTTTTTTAAATAACCTTTTGCATTGTGTTGCATCGAGATCAGGTCATCTTGTTTCAAGTCACAGCTGGTTAGAAGAGTGTGTATGATGATCCTGTATGAGTATCCTATGTTACTCTGCTATATTTACTCAACCAATTATACAATACTAAATGTTAGCTAAATATTTTTTAATTCTTGATATTTTAAATTGTGGTGGATTTCGGACCCCTTCATTTATTTATTGATATTGTGCACGTTAATTATGGTTCTGTAATGAGCCATGATCTGCCTGGGCTCAAAATGTCTTGACTGTAAAAAATAGGGGTGTAACGATTCATTCACTGAATCGTTTAATCGATTTATATTCCTGCGATCCAACTGAATCGATCTGTGCTCCGCAAATCTGCATCCCGGACGACATATATCGATTACAAATCGATTGAAATGGTACATAATCAATTGTATCGATACTTGGAAACTGCACATTGGATTTAAGTACAAAAACGGTATGGATGTGTGTTTGTTTGTTTTGTTTTTTTAGCACTTTAGACACGTTAAACGTTACTCGATTCAGTCCGCCTGTCTGTGACGTCATCGGTACGCAGCGGCAGCCGCGCGAAACTCGGAACAACAACTAAACACAGCGTGGAGGAGACGACTGCGAGCGAGACATTTACAAACCAACTTATCGATCCAGCGTGTGGAAACATTTTGGCTTTTGCAAACACGGAGGTGTTCTAAATAAGTCGGTCGCTGTTTGTAGAATATGTAGAAGACAAATAAAAAAAACACTGAAACACGACGAATCTTTCCAGCCATCTACTAAGGCGCCGTGGGATTAAACAACGCCGACAGTCAGGACCTCCAGCAGCGTTACCGCTGCAGCAGCAGCAGGTAACTCCAGCTCTGCAGACACCTCAGGCCTCGCCAGCACCAAACTCAACATCACAGTAACAATTGCCAAGTTTATCTGTAAAGACATGCGACCCTACAACGTGGTTGAAAATCCGGGGTTCTGTGAATTGATCCAAACATTTTGTAATTATTGTGTAATGTTTACATTGAAAATTGCACTTGATTCAAATAAAAGGTTAATACATTTGCCATTAAGTGTTGTTTGCTTGTTTATAATATCCATACTTAATTTAAACCTGATTTCCTTACAAGAAACAACAGGGATCTCGGAAACTTTGCCTGCACTGTCCAGTAAAGTTACTGAATCGATTTCAAGTCACTGAATCGAATCAAATTGAATCGTTCTAAATTAACCCAGATCGTCCATGAATCGAATCGGCAACCATGAATCGCGAATCGAATCGTTGTTAAAATGAATCGTTACACCCCTAGTAAAAACTGTACTTTTAGCGTCTTTCTTTTCCTTCCAGACATTTTTTCCGGTGTAATACATGGTCCAATTTCCCATCAGTGCTTGACATTGAATTCTCTAATTTGAATATGTTCTAGCAATGCACGCAGGCCACGCAGAATATTCTAGCCCTGAAGTGTTGACAGGAAGTCTATTCTCGCTGCCGGTGTTCATGTGTGAGCACGAATAGAGTGATAATAATGACAGGAAAAAAGGTATTGCATAAATCCTGGCAGAAGAGTGAACTTCACACATTAATCCATGCATCTTCTTTTCAAAATCACCGGTCACATTTAAACGCATCAGCCCTGTTACGGCAACCTGGTGGTCACATCAATGAGACAAGCTTTCACTCTCTGTCATACTGGTGAAGCTTCTACTTCTAGTTTGTTCCTCTCTCAGCACCTTGCTGCTGTACGGAGTATCAATACATTTTGCACCGCATGACCTCAGCTACTTTTGTCCCCCCTGAAAAACGCATAACTACTCATGCCATAAATGGTCTCATATCTTCTGACAAAAGTTAAGTTCATGTTGCAGTCCGTTGAGTTGGGAGATGCGTTTTCCTCCTCTCTGTGAAGTGACAATAAACGGTGAGATACAGAATCGCACTTTTGCAGCTCTTACGGTGTAAGTGACTCGCTCCACAGCAATTAAACGGTCAGGCTACCTGTTGATCTAAGCTCAGGGCAAATGTTTGAGAGATGATATCGATCATGTTTCACAAATTAAATGGTGATGTAATTGCTGTGTTTTTAATATATCCTGTTTGATGCATTGTTTTGTTGCAGATTAAGTGTTCCTGAAAGCACACCGTTCACGGCAGTTTTGAAGTTTGCCGCTGAGGAGGTAAGCTTGCTGTTTGCTAATTTAATAATATGTATATAGTCATCAACAGGGGGCGCTACGTGAACCGGATACAGTATGAACTGTTTCAGTCTGTGATGTAGTTTTCATGTGTGACTGCATTTAATTTAGCTTTAGTGTCCAATTTGGAGATATGTTGTATATGCTAATATGTATTAGTCATTGCATATAAACCTACATACATACATTTTCTATTAACTGATTTCATCAACATGCATGCAGATAGACTACTACTAGTTTTTGTATTACTAGTATATTAGTATTGACCAGGCTTTCATTTTTCTTCATGAGAAGCCGCATTTTTTTGTTCGTAAAATCTGGCGTCAGCATGTATACGAAACCTTTACTTTCCTAACTTAAACCGTGATACGTTTCGGTGTCCGGCCGTCTGGTCGAACAGATTTGCCTGCGTGTACATCAATACAGGTCCTGTAATTGCCCCTGTGAGAGAGAGACACACACACACACACACACACACACACACACACACACACACACACACACACACACACACACACACACACACACACACACACACACACACAGAGAGCAGTGGCTGACGGCAGACTGCCAGCGCTCGTGTGCCGCTGGTACAGTGTGTTTGTCTCTATTGTAGAATAGTCCGTTTAAATCCAAATCAGAATAGAGGTGCTGTTTTGTCAAATGTTCACAAAGTGTCTTTTGGAAGTGTCCTTCCAGCCAGTTACAAGTTTATACTTGTAACTCCAAATGGTGCTTTCATTCATCACGATAGCAGAGGCTTTCGTGTTGGAACAATGTTCCTGAAAGACATAAGTGAAAATGTAAATTTATTGTGTTTAATAATTAACAACCGTTTGTGATTCAAACATAATTTTGTCACATTTTATGCTACGAGAAGAAGAGTTCAACAACCCTTCACTCGTGATGTGCTGCATGAGCTACCTGGCCAGTAGTTTGGAGAGCAGCGTTTAGCCAGCCTTATCGCCATGGTGACACATTGCCCCGTCTAACCCTCCACTGCAAATCTCACCAGCCCACATTAGGACACACATTGTGACCATGCTGAGTGATTTTATTCCAGAAATTGAAGCGTGGCTATCTTTTCCCCTGGCATTGTGTGTGTGTGTGTGTGTGTGTGTGTGTGTGTCCGTGCACGTGCACGTGCTCCAGGTTTGAAGGTTTCGGGCAAAAGAATTGGCGCCTCGGTACCCGTTACTCAATGAAAAAGATTTTCTTCATTCACATTTGGAAATTGGATTTTAACATTTAAAATATTTGAATGCTGCTGAAGTTTCCCAAATGTCAATGTTGTGAATTCCACTAATGGTTTTTCTTTTTCCAGTTCAAAGTGCCATCAGCAACCAGTGCAATAATAACAAATGGTGAGTTTAGAGGGAAAGTTTTTCAACTTTCAGTTTACTCTCGTCGGCAAAAGGGATACGTTTATCAGCTGGACTGTTGTTGTGGATCTTATCTTCTCATTACTGAGAAACCGTGTGTTTGAACAGGTACCTTTTGAAAAAGTTTCTGCTGTGAGGATTTTAAAGAGCTCTAACCAAGTAAAGCTTTTAGCGGCAGTGTGACGCTAAATGTGCTAAAATGTGTTCAAATCAGTCCTGCTCCCGCCGTCAGTCAGTATTTTTCTATAATGACCCCATTAAATCAATATTGTTACACAAGATATTGATTTTAAAGTTGATTAGAGTACCTTGGCTAAAAAGAAACTTGTAATATAAAAAACACATTGTAGAATGCTTTAAGTGAAAAGAGTTAACAATAATAATATCATACTTAATAATAAAATAGAATAAATTATTTCTTGTCCCTTGCCCTCTTTCCGTTTGGGAAATACGGTTTAAATGCTCCCTGAAATCCCCATTGGCATTCTGCTGTAAAGTCCAGCCGCGTCTTCCTTCAGCTCTGTATCATCAGACACCCTAACCCTTTCCACAAATTAAAGCAGGCAGCGCCTCCTCAAACCTCATTGTGCTCCTTGTTCAGCGCTGCTGCCGACAGTGTTTGGCAGTTGAGAAACTGAAATTCAGAGGAAATCCGCACGACGTACTTTCTCACAGACTGGTGACATGTTCAGGGTGCGGTGGGAATAGTTGGACGGAACACTGTTGCCAAATAAGATTGAGATGGGATTTGTGTTGAAAATGTAATGTCATCTAGGTCAAATTAGAATTTTTGATTTATCAGTGCAGAATGAATCGCTGGTCTGCTGCCTGCTGCTGAGGCACACGTTGATTTGTTTTATTTGTTTTGCCCGTTGCAGTACCATTGTGCATAAACTGGGACGGTGTAATTTTCCATTTATATACTAATGTCGTCTGCCTGACAATATCTCAGTTCTAAACGGTTGTCTTTTTCTTCCATGTTTGCCCACAGATGGAATAGGAATTAACCCTGCTCAGACAGCAGGTGAGTCATTGAATGCTTTCCACATAATGTATTTTATATATATATTTATCTCCTCAAAAGCCCATATATATATGGTGATTTTCCTTTCGTTTTAGCATTTTGAGATTCATGGACACATAATCAACCTCGGGGCTCTTTTTAAAGCTCTTTCAATGTGCTGCCTTCCAAGCAGAACGACAGTAAAGCATGTTTCATAAGGCTCTTTGGTAGAGATTAAAGATTCATTTGATAAAGCTCTCAGTAGCAGTGACTTATGTGGGCGGTTGTAGAAAGAGGGCAAAGAAAAGTAACCCCTAGAGGTAATTAAAAAAATCAAGTCACAGCTATTATGATCTTATTTAAATCCGATTTGAAGGGTAGAATGTAAAAAGGCCATAGATGTCGAGCAGTGGTCAGTGATTTAAGTAAAGGACAGAAATCAATCACTGACACAGGAGAAATATTCAGAAGAAGAACATGATGCTGTCCTGTGAAGGATGTTTTTAAAATGTTTATTTGTAGAGCAACTTCACTTAATCCGTCCCTAACCTGAGGGTGAAGTAATATTGCACCATAATGCGACCAACCATGGGCCTGCTTAATTGTCCAGCCACATTTATTTATTCATATTGGTGTTGGATAAACTTGAGTTACTTAAACAACCCTAATTAGACTGACATTCATGTGTTCGTGTACAGATTCATGAGTATGGATGCCGTGCCTCATGAGACCGAGTAGTTAATGTTACATTTCTTTTTTAAAGGCTTCTTACTGGAGGCGAACTACGTACACCGAGCCGTTTAGTCAGAATTCACTTGATTTAACATTCCCCTTGTGAATCAAGAATAGCTGTGTATAGTAGATGACTGGGTTCACTGCAGAGAGCAGGCAACATAGCATTTTAGTTGCATTACTGTATTTCATCTTCATATTAGGGTTAACGTCCTGTAACAGTTAGAAAAGTTGATGATTTTATTTTTTACTGCATCAGCTTCACTGCCAGTAAAAAGCTCCCTTTGTGAAGAACAGCGGCTATAAACTGAACTTTTTATGGCGCTCCATTCTGTGTTGCAGGCAATGTTTTTCTTAAGCATGGCTCAGAGCTGCGCATCATTCCCAGAGACCGAGTGGGAGGAGACTGATGCTCCTAGTTGACGACAGTGACTCACCCGGCAGGATCGCATAACGCTCGAGACCCAGGAAACACCTCGGCGTGTTTTATCTTCTGGCCCACAACTGATGGTGACTCACAAGAGAATATGTATATTTAAACTTGGAAGATGAAATGCACACACACAATTGCATGCAACCTGCTTCTTTATTCTCAGTCATCTATTTCAGTTTGTGTAATTGAATTAAAAAGATTGGCGTGACATCTAGAGTTTCCACAGCCACTCTGTCATTAATATAAACAAACGCAGCAGATGCACCATGGAAAGGATTTAGGTAAAATCAACAACTGATTCAACTTTTGTACCTTTTGTAAATGACACCAAATCAGTACAGCTGACAACACAACATGACTGCATTGCAATATTTACTGTTGTCTTTATCGGTCCTGAGGTGATGGCAAAATACATGCTCTTAGGGACCATCGTGGCTGTTGATGTGCAGGTAAATTCAATCTCTTTACATATTTTGATAAACAACATTATTGAGGCTATTCAGTCAGTACTCCTCAAACACAAGATGAATAAACTCTCATCATGGTTCTGTACTCGGTACTTGGTGAAGCAGCTCCTTCCATAACTCAAGCAACATTTACTTCTGTCACTCAGTGCTGCCTTGTGGATCTTTGCTGCCCTCTGTCAGTTTGTACTCCCCCAATGCTTTGTCTGTGTATTTCAAGCCATGTATTATGACTCGTCCCAGAATAAATGTAAAAAGACTATTGAGTATTATAACTATTTAATATGCACTGCTAACTTAATTAGGCGCTGAGCAGCAGGTGGTGAATAAACAAGGCCGGCATCCCAACAGCTATAATATAAATGTGGAGGCTCCAGAATGTGTCCCAATGGCTATATAGTTATTCATCCCACATAACCAAAACATCAGTTCCATCCATCGTCAAACCGCTTATCCAGCCCCCCCGCTTATCGCGGGGGGGCTGGAGTCCATCCCAGCTAACTTCGGGCGATAGACAGGGTACACCCTGGATTGGTCGCCAGCCAATCGCAGGACTAACACAGAGACATACAACCATTCACACATCTACGGGCAATTTAAAGTCCCCAATTAACCTGATCCCCAGAGCATGTCTTTGGACTGTGGGAGGAAGCCGGAGAACCCGGAGAGAACCCACGCAGACACGGGGAGAACATGCAGACTCCACACAGAAAGGCCACTGGGCGGAATCGAACCCAGGACCTTCTTGCTGTGAGGCAACGGTGCTAACCACCACGCCACCGTGCCGCCCCAAAACATCAGTTATGATGTGGAAATAAATTCACTGTTTAATTGCAATTGTGGGTCATGTGTTTTCTCCTTTCCCACGACCTGAAATAATACCTTCATGTTATATTAGAATTACTCTCATCCAAAACAAAATCCTGACTAATGAGCGGACCAGTGTTTTATTCTAAAATATGCTTCATTGTTTCTCTGGCTGATTAACAAGGGAACAGTATTTATTATCCACTGGACATTAAACAGTTTTTCAGAGAAGGTTCCGATTCATTTGTTTCAGAATCTGTTCCGTTCTCCAGCCTGGGAAACCATACTTTTTTAAAAGACTAAAAGGCTAGAGAGAATAATGTTACTTTCACGCTGTAATGCACAAGAGATAGCACACCGTTGTGCCTCCCCATCCATTAAGATGGAGACCCAGATAGGGGGAAGGGTGTACTGGAGGGCCTTTCCAGATGGATTTTCTCATTTATTTTAATCAAAGTCCCTGCTGGGTACATTCAGCAGAAACCTCCTCCTGAAATAGGAAAAGACCACACGGAGCCCCAGCAAATGTGATACACCGGATTTAGTGTTGACCTAAAACATTTTAATTGTTGCAATTGATAACAACATATTGCAGATATCTATAACCACTATGTGTCCTGGTTAAATTAAAACTTGGTGTTTTTTCTTTTTCTTAACCTACTCTTGGGCACAAGAACAAAATGTAATTAAAAGAAGAAATCTGGTCATTTTATCTGATTCTGCGTCCTTTTAGGCATGAAATTAAAATTGCACACTTAAGCATAATTGGTGCTGAATCTTTCATGTTTGCAACCAACGAGGTAGAAAGATACTTCGGGGGAAGCACTGCTCACAGTTGCCCAAATGAAGTCGTCCTGACTGGGACTCACACAAGAGAAATTTCTTTTTATTTTATCTGCCATCACCACTGCATCCCACGCACAACCATTCCAGGTGTCTGCAAGTCCATCGAGGCCCACAGGGAGCGTAATGATGAAAAGCAGTCTATTGACTCTGCTGTGGGACAGATCCTGCAGGCGGATGCTGCATCATGGTCGGGCCGAGCGTCCGGCTAAAAAAAACTGTGGGAGTCTTCAGTTGAAATGAGGTAACGCAAACAGAAAGGGAGTTGGGGTTGTGTGCGCGCATCTGATTTGGAGGAAACAGTAGCGGGTTAATTGGGTTGCACTGAACTGAGCCACTGAGCGTGGGCAGGCCTGTCCTCCACGTCTCTCAAACCCTCCGGCAGATGTTTCCCCCTCTTGCTCATGTTCTAATACTTATTCAGCCAGACGCATGAACAAGTAGCTTCACAACGTTCTACAGTTAAGCTATACGTGTGTAATCTTCTGTTAAAAAATCCGCTTGAGTTGTGGTTCTAAGAGCAAACTTTTGATTGATTTGACCTGTAATCGAAGTTGGTCCAGTCAGAGAATGGTTTGAAGGTCTTAGTTTTAAACATGGCTGACGTGCAGGCAAACAGGAAGCAGGATGAAGAAACGGGGCCCTTGTGCTCCTCCACAGACACAGAGCGGATACAACCAGCCGCCTCAGATCAGTAAGACACACAGAGAAACACACAACCATCTCACCGCACATCCAGTTCAGATTCAAGCCAACCTCACACATCTGTCAGTCAAAAACATGCAGTACACACGTGTATGCGGGTGTGTGTGTGGGGGGGCAAATGAGCCGGAACCTCAATCCCCACCTGCACACAGCCAGGTGGAACCTCAGGGGGAGGGGGGGGGGGGCTTTGGGGTTCTGTGTCAAGATGATTTAATTATACGAATGACCTTATTCTGCCCCCTTCTGTTTGGAAATGAGTACGGCAGCTGGATGGAGAACTTTTGGAAGCACACACAGTGATTTATCTTCATCTATATCTTCCTTTGCAGAACGTCTACTGGTTAGTCTTGGTTTATTGTAGATATTTAAGCATCCAGCATATTTAGATATGCTACAATTCAGTAATAAACACTCGGCATAACTTCGCCAATAGGATGATGATTCTTCTTAGATCTGCCTCTGAAATATAATAAATTCTTCAAGCTCCAGTGAGATAAAAATTGTGGCTATAAGGGAGTATTTTAGCGCATCTCTCAATTTTATATTATACATATATTTATTATATATATTATACAGATGCCGCATGTACAGGCTTTCGCATAAATGACCTATTATTGTAATTTATTTAGATTATATACATATTATAATGCATTTAACAATAAACAGTGGTATATTCCACAATTCAGACATAATTGTTCATCAGGTGTATTTTTTTTCCTCCTTCATTATTAGTTGAACCTGTCAGCTTCCTAATTAGCTCAGAACACAAAGTACAGCCATGGCAATGGGAAAGACAAAGGTTATGCAAGTATTTGGTAATAAACAAATGTTGACCCAAGTGGCCCTAAAGCGTGTTTCAAATTTCTAAGGCAAACAGATTTCACCAAAAAAGAAAAAAATCCAACATTTGATGAGTTATTTAGTCCAAACCAAAGAGGCGGACGACCAAAATGGCCTCATGAATCCACACGGGAAGAATAGCTAAAAACAAAACAAGACGGGACAGAGATAGAAAGCATTTGTGAAGCCTCTCACACTATATGTTTACACTAAATTTTTTCTCTTGGTTCTGACCGACCAAAACTCGGCCTGTGGCCGTTGTGTCCTCAGAACACACTCTCCGAGTGGCTTATTATCCCTTCCACAAACCCTTTAAACACATTGGTACTCAAAGTTGGTGCAGAGAGAGGAGATATATGAAGAACGAGGGGATTATAAAAGATTAGCTCTGGTGCTGCCTCAGTAGATTCAGGAGACCACTTCAGTCAACGGAGAAAAACGGTTTAGTTGGGCGACTTTGAAATGCTTTTGAGAGTCTTTTGAAGTTGAAAACTTGTCATACATCATCTCAATGCTGGTTATGGCATGATCATTTATAGGGGGAATAGTGTTCCTCAACAGAAACCGGGTCTGTACTCTTAGAAAAACTAGAGGAGATACAAAAAGGAACGATTCATTTTATGTCCAAAAGGCAACACTCAGCTAACGTGTCATTCTACCAACTTGAATGGACCATTGGACGAAGAGCCACAGCCAATGAGGAGAGGCCGAAGGTATTTTTTAAAACTCGTTAGATAGGATGACGAGTCACCAATTGGAAGGAAGTGAACTGGTCCTGATCAGATGATTCATGTGCCTCTAGAATGAATTAAGATGTGTCTCACTGGAGGAAGAAATGGATTAAAAAGTAAATGTCAGTTTAAATGTAATTTGCATAACAAAAGTAATACCAGCTATCTTAATCCTCCATTAAGCACATATCATAATGGGGTCTTGACAATTTGACTCTCAATAGAGCCATGAAATAAGAGGTGAATTTACATCCGAGGATAATGTGTTCCTCCAATGGGAGTCAGTCGTATTAGTCCTTCTGTGGTTCTGTTGGTAGCTCTGTGGAGTCTGAGAAGAAAATCTGATGGTGTCAACAGGGATTCCTCGGCTTGGACGTGTGAGTTAAATATTTGAAAGAGAGTCTGATAGAAATTGGAGCGGTGGGCTTTCAAGAAAATTGGCTTTTAGAGGCTCTAATGTCGGACATAATTGAGTGTCAGTCTTCATATGGAGACCGAAAAGTCAGAATATCTCTCCCTCGGCGGCTTCAATTTTCACCATTATTTTTTAAATCTGTCTCTTCCGAATCAACCAACTTAAAACAAGTACAATGCAGGATGGACAAAAACCTCAAAGCGCAGGACGATGGTGCTTCTGTCGGTCAGGCAGCTCTGGCCATTCTTCAACCATTCGTTTTAGGTTTGCTTAAATCTAGCCAACACATATAAATGTATTCTCAAAGACCGGTTTAAAGGTGTATTGTATGGGGTAAATTTCTCATTTAATGGATCTTTTACCTCCTCGCACACTGCTGAGGATATTCATGGTGCCACTTTCTCTTTTTGTCACAGTAAACTCTAATGTGATAAGATGGAATTAAAGTTTCTGCTGAGCACCGTCCGTTCCGTCACCAGTATCAAACTGGTTCCCTGATGTGCGTGAGCATGTGTGTGCAACGTGATCTCCGAAACCTGATCTCCAAAACCTGTTCGTAAAAATGTATACGAAAATCTTGAACATACAAATTCGTAACAATACATACGAACTGGCGGTGGTTAACCACGCCCCTTGAGTGAACAACATGGCGGATTCTTGAGTGAACGTCTCTCCGCCATGTTGGATTTTTTGAGGGCGTTAGGGTTAGTATTCTATTCTTACAAGTTAACATTGATTTCTCGTTAAAAATGCAATCATGTGTTTACGGGGTGCAGGTCCCCATTCACTTTGAATGGGGTGACGTCATCAGCTGCAGTCCGTATTTATTTCGTGTGTATCACTACGAATTTGTATGTTCAAGATTTTCGTATACATTTTTACGAACAGGTTTTGGAGATCAGGCTGGTGTGTGAGTGTGCGTGTGTGTGTGTGTGTGTGTTAGTCGACTGGAAACCGCTCATTTAAACTGAGGAAAGAACAGAGTTGGCGTAAAGTAAAATATTGTATGAACTGTTAACCTTCTGTTCTGGTCGTCAGTACGTGACGGCTGGAACTTTATTAGGCCCAGAGACTTTCCCCCTTTTGTTCTCTTTTCTTCTCAGGAATTTGGACAAAACGAAGAGAGCAAACTGGTGCATGAAATGTCAGGGTGGAAATCGTGTCTGAATTTGGCTTTTAGATTGAACGTGGATCTCCGTCGACTTTCTACAGTGTGTCTTTCTCATAATCTCACATACGCTATGTGGAAAAGTCCCTGTTACTGTTTGTGGCTCCCTGTGTCGTTGCAACAACTTTAATTTAAAAGCCATGTTTGTAATCAGTAGAAAAACATCCCTGTGAAAAGAACTTTACTAAAAAAATTTAAAACGTTTCATACTTGAACCGTGAGCTTATTCCTGGAATGCTGCTGCTGCTCTTTACCACCAGGGGGCAGTAGCCTATAAAAAATAATTATTTAGTTGTTATTTAGTTTATTCATTTTTGTAACATGACTAAAACTTCTCTTGTTAACTTTTAAGACTCTATTAATCTGATACTTTACAGACTAAATTGTTTTTTGTGTAACTTTCTGTGCAGCGAGTACTAAAAAATAATAATAATAAAATTAAAAAAAATAATTTGTTCTTTTACATTACATTACCTTACAGGTCATTTAGCTGACGCTTTTTATCCAAAGCGACTTTACATTACACTTTAAACCCCTGGCTTTTACATTTTTGCCCGGGGAGCAATTAGGGGTTAGGTGTCTTGCTCAGGGACACTTCGACTTGCAGCCGGGACTCGAACCCGGTTCAATGTTCTTCTCTAGGAGGTCTCTTCAACGCTCCAAAAACCGCTTGTTGTAAAAATAGAAAAACAATTAAAATGGATGTTTTTGAAAATGTGCTGTGAAATGTTTCATTGGTTTTAAGTCTTCAACTCTCTGTTCTCCTCTTCATCACCGGGCCAATATTTCCAGTTCACAGCAACAACAACTGCAAAGGTTCCGACAGCCAATGGTTTCCCACACGGAGCGCAGACATCTACCGCTTCAAACTGCCTCCGGGGCTGGCGGCTTCGTCTGATGCGTGATGGAGTGTGGCAGGCCTGTTCCTTATTAAACTCATAACTTCTTGGAAATATCAGGAAATAGAGAGAGTATATGTCCTGTCAAGGTGCGCGTCCCCAAAAGCCAAACCGCCAGCAAAACATTTACATGTGAGCTGTAAACAAGTTATTAATACCGACGGTTCCACGTAGAGGTTTGTGCTGTTACCGTAAAAGTCCAACCATGGTTTCAAAAAAAGTCAAGTGGATGGCAAAGTGGTCCACTGAAAGCCTGTCTAGCCTCGCATTGATCAGGGCAATTATTGTAGAAACAGATCCCGAAACAACAGATATTTACCCAATTCCCCTCTAATTCTAAATGAAAACCTTGTTCCTCTAACTGAAGGCCAAAAGCCTTCAGGAGCACTGAGCATCTGTAGTGTAAACGCAGTAACAAGCTGCCGGTTTCACAGCACAGTAAACGTTTACCAGAATGGCACTTAGTGCAAACTCACACGGCCGTTGTGCTGATGATTACAGAGCAGCGCCGCCACCGAGATGCCTGTTTGGAGGAAAAGAGCTCACGGTGTGTCCTCTGAACGCCTTCTTTTTCTCTTTTCTTTTTGTGTGTCCACGTCTTTAATAAGGCAACAGAGATGGAGACCAGATGGGAATCTGTTCAATTGCTGTGCCATTCCCATTGCACTTTCAGCTGACCCAGACGAAACGTAATTGCAGGTTGGTTCTGCAGTGGCGCAAAAAACGGTGGTTTTGCATGTCAAAGCATCGCTTTCATGCGTGGGCCTCCTCGAGGAGCAACGGGCTCTGTGCGCTGATGAAGACGGCGTGGACGGAGCGCAGAGTGACGGGTGGCTGGCTCCTTTCATTGATGTCGAGCGTTGAAAGGATGGGAGTAACAGCTGTGTGATGTGTACACGCAGGAGGAAGTGAGGTATTCAGATCCCGTGGTGTACACTATACACATAAAAGTACAGCTTTATCAGTGAAAATGCTCTTAACTTTCAAGTACTGGTACACTCGTATTACAGGTTTCTGAAAAACATTACAAACTTTAATGGTTTGTTATTCATGAAGCATTAATATACACATTGTGTTGTAAGGTTTTAGCTGCAAATGTCTTCTATGTAACATTGATTGGCAAGTAGGTAAAAATGTGTATTTTCTTCGATTGTAGAAAACAATGTAAAATAACAAATCTCACAGCACAAACCACTGTGTGCTTGCAATAGAAAATGTGTTCTGGGCCTATTTGCACTATGAATGAATGAACAGCGGCTGCAATATTGTTCTTCTCCTTCTCCTCGTACAATATGCTGATTATGGACCCTGCTGGACATTTGCAAAAGCATATTGTCAAGTCAGAGGCAAGTCAATACCAACACAAAAAAAAGAAGATGTATGCCGCTTCGCTGCTGAATATTCATGAATGAAGAATGTGTTCTTTCATAATAAGAGGAGAATGCCTTTTGTCATTGGAAGTATGCACGCCAAGATGTTGCAAAAGCAGCAACCTGATGGCTGGTTAAACCTCATGCTGCCTCATTTACCGACCAGAGTCTTGAATCTCTCCCATTTCCATGTTTGCTCAAACCCCAGAATCTCCACATGCAGCGTTATCGCAGCGAGGCAGCTGCTGCGCTGAAGGAACCCCACATCCAGAGAGGTATGAATATGTCATGAGTCTGAAGATGGACTTTTGGAAAGTTTTTTTTGGAAAGCGGGCAACCAGTGTTGCAGTGGCAATTAGTTAAATGAACAGAAATGGAGACACACAAAATGATGTCATACCAAAACTGCTCATCATCGTCTAATGGATTCATAAATCTTTTCCTATGGAAAATGATTTTGTTGGAAACAAATGGTCACCAGGTTCAAATGTTCTCTAATTTGTTGACTTAATAAGGATCTTTACAGGCCTCCTTTGTTCTGCATCACTTCCTCTGCCTCCCATCTGAGTCTCAGTACAATCTGTGTGAAAACATTTGTGTATCAATTGTTTCTCTCACTTTAAGTTAACAGAAGAATTTTGCAGCTGAAAAGGTATGACAGCTGGAAGTGCTTGGGGTGCCTCATACTTTGACATAACAAGGCGCTGGAAACCCTCTAATCACCTGGATTTTTAAACGTGGGTGGCGTTGAGCCGGGGGAACAAAATGCAGTCACAAGCCGTACTTCTAACGATCAGGCTTATGGGGGAGGATTTGTGAGACTCGAGGCTGTAAAAATTGTGGGAACAGCGTGGAACTTAAAAATGCAAAACGTGTAACCAGTTTCCTGTAGAAGTGAGATTTGCACCTATGTGATTGTTGTACATTGCTGTTCCCGAATAGTGCAGATTCTCAGCCCCTCTTTGGTTAACTCATGAAACGGCCTGAAAAGCACATCATGTTTCTCGGTAGTCAAATTCGTGATACCAAAAAATCCCTTTCAGAGGGAAAGAAATGGGTTCAATACTCGCCTCGACAGATCCTCTAACTTGCAGTACAATTTCACCCTTGGGACCACTAAGGTCTAGTATGCCTTTTTCTTTACTGTATTAATAAACTATTTGCAACACTTTTTGCTCCATTTCAGCCAAAGGTACGTTTCACTTTTATGGAGTATGGATTTTAGTTTTTTGTATCATAGTTTACACTGACAGGGGACACAGTCATTCTTTTTCCAGCCCAGACCACAATGAGAGGTGACTTTCTTTTGCTTAAACACAGGTTTCAGAGCCCCAGATCCAACTGCTTCCACAATTTAACAACTGCAAGACACAAATGTACCTCTATTAAGTTATTCCCACAAAGATTCCTGCAGGGAGCCACCGGTCGGAGCCAATGAGAAGGAGCGTAAGAGAGGCGTAATAATCCAACAAAAACCAGATTAATGAAAGTGTCCCCATATGTAAGGAATACACCCCAACATATCATATCAAATGAAAACTTTAGCAATTAATTGAATATGATCAATACGTCATTTTCCTCCTACACCTTTCAAAAACCTAAGACTTCAGTGGTTCAAGGAATACCACAATCAGGATCCGACAGTGGAGAGGGAGAGATGACAAATGACAACATTCCATGATTATACTGCAGGAACTTTTTTAAATGCACCAGGCTTCATTGTCTGAGGGTGTATAAAATAATAACTATAGTAATTACTATATGACCAGCCTGTATTCTGTAACAAATAAAATGCCGTTGTGTATTCAGCCACAAAGCATATATCTGTGGTCAAAGCAGTCACAAAGTACACTGAGAATATCTGCACAGATGTGCACTACTGAAGTAGCCTGTATTTGTATGTGTGGGGTAATGTTGGCTTTATTCTCCATTCTACCTGTATTTTGTAAAGATTGTCTGGCAGGAGAAACTCAGCACTTGCTCGACAGCATACGTGATGCGTTCTTTTAGTCCCCGCCCCTCTCCTCCCTCTGTGAATGTCAGCTGCACTGCCCATTGGCAGGTAACGGACCCTAAAAAACCCTCCAATAGGTGCAGAGATGGGCGGCAGCATCGGTACTCGAGGCTCTCAAGTGTCTGAAGTTAAAACTCCTGCGCGCTACTCTCGAGGAGCGCGTCGAGGGTCCGGACGCAGAGACGCACGGGAGTCGCCGCCCAGCACGCATCCAGCTGACTCCCAACACTTTATTGATTTATACCTTCATCTTTTTTTTGGGGGGGGGGGGGAGAAAACACATCTGCCTTTCAACACGCCCGGATCAAATCCGTCGCTATGTGGCTCCATGGACTTCTCCTGTGTTTTGCAGTAACAGGTATTGTTTCCGCGCAGCCCGACAGCTCTGGACTGTTTTACGCGCTGAGATCCGAACTGTCGGAAGACGCGATCTTGGTGGCCAACAGCGGGATACGCGTGCCTTTCGGGAGGTCGGTCCCCGTCGATCCCATCAACGACCTGGTGATTCAGACGCGGCCGGGGGACCGCTGCAGCATCACCGTGCTGGATAACGACCCGCTCTCACAGAGACCGGGGCATCTCTCGCCCAAAAAGTTTCCGTGTGATTTCGGCCCCAACGATGTGACGTACGTGCACTACGGATCGAGGAGTCCGGCTAAAGACAGAGTGAGGCTGCAGCTCAGGTATGATGCGCAAGCCGAAACCGTTATTATCCCCTTCATGATGGAGGTTGAAGTGGTTTTCACTCAGCTAGAATTACTCACCAAAAACATGCCTCTCACCGTTGATCGGCTCAAAGCCACCAGTAACCCCATTGATAAGAAGATTTTAGAGTTTACTTATAGTCGAGATTCTCACAAATGTGAGGTGGCATCCCTGACCGGTGGCAGCCCTCTGCCCCGATATGGACGACTCATCGACGGGGGGAAACTTTCCAAAATGATGGACTGTGATGAATTCACAAAAGCTGACATCCGCTATGAACACACGTTCGACCGCAAGTCTCCCAATAGGGACTACGTTCCCATGGTCGTGGAGCTGCATGATAAGGAAGGCAACCTGGTGAAACAGGAGTATTTCCATCTTATGATTCGCATCAAAGCCGGGGAAGCAAACACCTCCCCCAGACCCAGCTTTGTGTCCATGATGATGATGGAGATCAGCCAGTTCGTCATGACCGCCCTCACGCCCGATATGCTCTCTGCTGAAGATACTGAGTCAGACCCAGATGAGCTCATCTTCAACATCACCTCTCCCTTATCTTACGAGGAGGGCTACATAGTCAGCACCGATGACAGGAACCTCCCCATCACCTCATTTTACCAGAGAGACTTGCGCGATTTGAAAATCGCCTACAAGCCCCCCGCCTTGGACTCGGACACTGAGAGGATTTTCCAGCTGGAGTTTGAGGTGGTAGACACAGACGGGGCCGTGTCAGACCCCTTTGCTTTTATGATAGTCGTGAAGCCCATGAACTCTTTGGCCCCTGTTGTGACGCGCAACACGGGCCAGCTGCTGTACGAGGGGCAGTCTCGGCCCCTCTTCAGCGCGCACAACTTGGAGATCAGCGACGAAGACAACCTGGACACGGTCACCGTCACAGTGGTGGATGGTCTGCGCCACGGGGACCTCATGGTGCTGGGCTCTCACAGGAAACTCTTCACCCCTGCTGACCTCGCGGCAGGGGTCGTGGTGTACCAGCACGACGGGAGCGACACGTACAGCGACAACATTGTTTTCAAGATGTCGGATGGAAAAAACGATGTCGAATTCCTGTTTCCCATTACAATCGTTCCTACCGATGACGAGCCGCCGATTATAAATGCCAACACCGGCCTGGTGGTTTTCAAAAACCAGATGATGGCTATTTCTCCCCTCATGCTCAGCGCCGCCGATATCGACTCTGAGGATTCAACTATTAAATTCACCGTTATCAGTCCTTTTTCTACCATAGGTGCAGTTCTCTTAAGACAGTCCGACGCCCCGGAGGACCCCTCCTCTTGGAAATTCAACGCCGAGGAGGAAGTGTATGAAAAGGAGGTGACAGAGTGGCTTCAGAAAGATATCACTGATGGGATGTTGTTTTACAAGCACACAGGCCCCCACAGCACAGATACCATCTTGGATCAGTTTGTGTTCACAGTTCAGGATGACAACGACCCCCCTAATGAGTCAGGAGAGAGTGCATTCATAATTCGGGTTTTACCCATTGATGACTTACCACCCGAACTGTTCCCTGGCACCACCCTGCAGATGACCGTCGAGGAGTTCAAGCTCACACACTTCAGCAAAGAAGTTCTGCGCTACACTGATTTGGACTCTGAGGACCGCGACCTCAAGTACACAGTTATCCAGCCCCCCATGGACACCGATGAAAATAACCCAGTTGCGTTTGGATCTTTGATTCTGACAGACAGCCCAGACACCGAAGTCACCGAGTTCACACAAGCTCAAATCAACCACCATAAGATCTCTTACGGCCCCCCAGATGTGGAGCTGGGAATTACAGCCCACGTCGTGCAGTTTCGTTACACTGTCGAAGACACGGCTGGGAACAGCGTGGAAGGAGCCTTCACTGTTTACCTCCAGCCTGTCAACAACAAACCCCCTCAGATTACCAACACAGGATTTTCTGTGTTTGAACGTGGAGTTCACATCATCAGTATTGCGGAGCTAGACGCCACAGACCTCGACACGGAGAGCAAACAGATTACGTTCACTCTGAGTCAGCCCGCTAAATATGGCCAGGTCCAGGTGGCATTCACTGATCTAGAGAAGAAAGGGGTTTTCAGACTCGAGGATATCTCAGGGGGTAAGACTTCGTACAGTCATGGTGGGGAGGAGACGCTGAGCGATGAATTTTTGCTGGATGTCAGTGATGGGTTTCATGTTGTAACCGTGACGGTCAAAGTTAATGTGAAGCCTGTCGATGATGAAACTCCAACCGTCAATCTGCCTCCGGGGACAATCGGCTCCCATATGGATGTGCTGGAAAACGGAGCTTCAGAAATCACAACAAATGTCATTCAAGGCCACGATGACGACACGGATGACCTCTTGCTGACCTTTATTGTGGAAGGTCCTCCAGAACTAGGGGAAATATTGGTTAAAGGAGTGCCTGCCGCAAGTTTCACTCAGGCTGATATTATTAATGGTGTGGTTGTGTATGCACACACCGGTGGGGAGATAGGTCTCTCCTCTAAGCAGGATGGCTTCAACTTGACTCTCACAGACATGTCCGATGATTGGACAGTGGGTGGAAATAGGGTCAATGGGGTTCATATTCGAGTCACTGTCCTTCCTGTTGACAGTCAGGCCCCCGAGGTCGGGGTCGGGATTCAATTTAGCGTCATCGAAGGGGAGAAATACTCCATTGGCGCTCAGCACTTAAACGCTGATGATGATGACACTCCAACGGATGATATCCTTTGCACCATCATTGTCCAGCCCAGTGCCGGCTACGTGGAAAATATATCACCTGCCCCCGGCTCGGAAAAGTCCAGGTCAGGAACAGCTATCAGCGCCTTTACCATCAGAGACATCAGGGAGGGGAATATCCACTATGTGCAGAGCATTCACAAAAAAGCAGAGCCAGTGGAAGACAGGTTCACATTTAGGTGCTCTGATGGGATCAATTTCTCAGAGAACCATTTTTTTCCGATTGTTATTATCCCATCTAATGATGAAAAGCCAGAGATTTATCTGCGAGAGATAGTCCTGATGGAGGGAATGAACATCGTCATCGACACCCCAATCCTGAATGGGGCCGATGCCGATGATCCGCCAGAGGATCTGATGTTCATCATTTCCAAACCTCCCAAACATGGTGCCCTTTTAAACCAGCTCTCCACCGGGTCTGTTTTGGTAACTAATTTCACTTTAGAGCAGATTAGGGAGGCGTCAAGTATAATTTATGAGCATGATGACTCAGAGACAACAGAGGACAGCTTTGATGTCACTTTGACTGATGGAAAGTACTCTGTGCAGAAAACAGCCATGGTCATGATCATCCCTGTTGATGACGAGACCCCCAGAATGCTCATCAACGACGGCCTGGAGGTTGAAATTGGGGAGACCAAAGAGATCAACAACAGAGTGCTCAAAGCAACAGATCTAGATTCAGATGACAGTAGGCTCACATACATCACCCGGTTCGGGCCTGGTCAGGGTCTCCTGCAGAGGAAAACACCGTCCGGGGCTCTGGAGAACATCACGCTAGGCATGAATTTCACACAATCCGACGTTGATTCAGGGCTTATACTTTACACACACAACGGTCAGGAGGGCATCCGAGACTTGGTCAAATTTGATGTCACAGATGGCGTGAACCCGCTAATTGATCGTTACTTCTACATCACTGTGGGCAGTATTGACATGGTGTTCCCCAATGTGGTCAGTAAAGGTGTGTCTCTGAGAGAAGGTGGCAGAGTGACTTTAACGACAGATCTCCTCAGCACTACTGACCTCAACAGCCCTGATGAGAATTTAATATTTACTGTCACAAGGGCCCCTGTCAGGGGCCACTTAGAGTGTACAGATACTCCCGGCATGCCCATTGGGGATTTCACTCAGCTGCAGCTAGCTGGCAGCAAGATTTACTACATCCACACCTCAGACGATGAGGTAAAAATGGATAGCTTTGAATTTGAAGTCACTGACGGCTACAACCCCATTTTCAGAACCTTCAGAATCTCCATTGTGGACGTCGATAACAAGAAACCTGTTGTTACTGTAAATAGTTTGCTTGTCACAGAGGGGCAGATTAAGCTGATTACACCATTTGAGCTCACTGCAGAGGACCAGGACACAGCTGAGAGGCTGCTCAAATTCTCTATCACCCAGCTGCCTGTTCACGGCAAACTTCTTTACAATCAGTCCACAGCCGTCAGCAGCTTCACCAAACAAGACCTTAATGAAAACCTCATCAGCTACAAACACGACGGAAGTGAATCATCAGAGGACTCCTTCTCTTTTACAGTAACAGATGGCACTCACACTGACTTTTACGTATTCCCCGATACCGTGTTCGAGACTCGCCGCCCTCAAACCATGAAGATCACCATCGCGTCCACTGACAACGGCATCCCCCAGATCGTGGTGAATAAAGGGGCCCCCGCTTTAAAGATCTTGGCCACAGGGCAGCTGGGGTTCCCCATCAGCTCCAATGCGCTGAGAGCAGAGGACAGAGACAGCACGCTGGCCTCCCTGGTGTTCCACATTACCACGCAGCCCAAGCATGGTTACATCGTTAACCTGGGACAAGGAAACAACTCCATCAACACATTTAGTCAAGGTAAACAAACACCCACCAGTATTATAATGCATAACCTCTGCACCAATACTGCATGTGGATGGGATAATCAAATCATGCTGATTTTGTTAAGTGTTCAGTGGTAAGAGGGATGTAAACAGAACTGATGATTACTGTTTCAAGATCTATTACATTATCAAATTACATCATTAGTAAACTAAAATAACAAATCAATCCAGCATGTAAAAAATGGCATTTTCTCGCTCAAACGTCTTTAAACATTGTTGAGTCTCCTTATTGTGCTTATTTTGAGTGGAGTGGGTTTAAACATAATTACTTTGATACATTTTTATTTCTTGAAGTAAAATGTTAAAGCTTAAAACCCCTGCGAATCTGTACGTTTTGATTAGTGTTTCAGAAGATTTTAATTTATGCAGTAATAATTATTCATATGTGTCACAAGTGCAGACTTGGGATATTCAATAGTTAATTTGTGGTCCTGATTTAGATGTGACTTCCTCATCAAAGCATAATTAGCGGACCAAAGTTGGAGGCTGATGTTTGGCACAAATGTCTCGTAGACAGTTAGAGATGAATCATTTATTACCCCCGCATCTCTGGGGAGATGTTCACATCTGATGTTCTCTACAGTGGTTTGTTAAATGAAGCGGGACAGAAGTACAGGATCAAGTGAAAAGGTCAGAGGAGATCTTTTATTGATGGATGGCATTAGAGTTGTGGGCTATTCTCGTGGTTTGACCCGGTCAGTCAGTACAAGTTTGAATTGATTCATAGCAATTTGTGCATTTTAAACATTCATTTTAAAAACGCAAAAAACTCTCAACATTTCTGCACAGAGAGTAATACGCCGCCTGAACCGAATTTTCCAATTTCTGCGTGTGTGCATGTCTGTTTATTGATAACCCACGCAGAATCAAGGCAACAATGATGCTGATTGAGGTTTAAAGCGTGCAATCAATGCAGTGTTTTGTGTCACGCTGAGGCAATTATACAAACAAGTGAGAAAATTCACCTGCTTGTGCCAAAGCTGTGCATACGCACAGCCGGGGGGCAGCGGAGACACTTCAGACAGCCACTGTCTGCCCCGTGGTCTATGATAAAAGAGACGCCACAGATGAGACAAGAGACCGGCTAGAAAGAGAGGCAAAGGGGCAGAAGAGGGGGGGCAAGTAAAGTGGAAGAGAGTGGAAAGGGGGAGGTGTAGGTGGTACGAGAGGAAAAAAAGAATGAGGCGGGAGGGCGTGAGAGAGTGAGTGAGGGAGAGCAAACAGGCTCGTCAGAGGAATCAGCCAGGTGAAAGAGACAATCCCTCGCTCTGTATTTACTCTTCCTATTTCCAGGGCACATCCCGTGAGGCATTCTTTTTAAATATTTGATGAGCAATGTGCCCCTGGTTCACGGTGTTGACTTTACATCTGCAAGGTCCTCGGGTTCAGGGCTGCGTCACAAACCCTCTGGTGAAGACGCTTCAAGCAGATCGATAACTCGGCTCATTTAAAAAACGAATAGCAAAGTAGGCGTCTTTTGAGTTTGTTGTCTCTGCCTTCATGTTAGGAGAGGCCGGCAATGACAGGAAGCCAACTAAGATGTTTTAGAGGCGTCCCTGCCCGGGAGTCAGGGGTTTTTATACTTTTATGAACCTCCTTCCGTTGACATCTATTATTGAAGGACATGGTTCGCAGAGGCCAAGCCCTTTCGCAGTCTCGATGATTTTTCAGCGCTGTAATGGACGTTTCTGGAGAACGGTGGGAAAAAAGGCAGCCAGAAACCCTGTAATTCTAGAAGCTCGGAAAAACAGCTGTGGAAGTGTGCCCTAATAATCCACCACAATCCTGCTTTTAACATTCTTAGCCTTGTCTGTTATTAAAAGATCCATTGTCACCTGGTTTTCCGGGCTGTTGACACAGAGCGCTGGCGGTTTGAGGATTTAAACGTTTTTTGTTGGTTCAGCTCGAGCCGTCTGAGATTTGGGGTTGCGGCCCTTATCGTCCTGGATTAAGGATGCATGACTTTCACAATGCGTTCTCTGGTGGAAAAGTGTCCATGCTGTGTACTGATAAGGAGCAGAATCAGTGTGATACAAGAGGCCTGCTGTTACTCTCGCTGATATGGTGTTGAAGGAAGGACATCTATGAACAATTATTCGACAGTGTTTGAACAAGCCAGAAAGCCGTAATAGAACTTCAAAGTGTGTTTGAGGCTATTTCTGTGAAACTTTACATTTGTTATCTCAAAATGCTAATTGTTTCATGAATATATGTTTTTAATATTCACAAGAGCAAATCTCTTTGATATACAATTCATGATTGAGCCATATGCTTGTGATTATTGGATTACGGTTAACGTTTTCGACGTGCATCAATAGCGGGACAACGGCCTTAGTTTGAGTGTTATTAATCAAAACATCAAAACGTGCTGTTCGTTCCTTGTTGGTTTTTAGGTTGACATGATTTTACTAAATTTGAAAGTCATTTTTTGGTGCTTTTTGTGGCCCTACTTTTTATACCTGTTGTATCACCCTTAACTCCTGATTACTTTCCCATTGCAGCCGATATCAATGACCTGAACATCTGCTACGTGTTACGGAAGGAGGAAAATGCTACTTCTGATCTCTTCCATTTCTCCGTTGAGGATGACGGTAAGATTCTTTTAGGCCGTTTTATCTTTATATTTGCATCTTGATTTATAGCCTTTTCAAAGCATGAGCAGAAAGGTCCTGAATGTTGTACAAAATGACATTTAAAAAAAATGTTGATGGTCACAAATTGGCTCAAGGGAAGATCAAAGCTGTCCCGTTTTGGGTAAGGGATGTTCCTTCTAACCTTTAGACTAATCTCTTCGGGTGAATCTGTATCTTTCAACTTCTCCTTGAGTTTCTATTCAAAGATAATCACACCTGCAGGATGTAGAAAGATCTTTGGGATTTGGGTTTTGTAAATAGTTGTAAGCGGCTTATATTTGCTCTCACTTCATTTGATTCCGGAATTTGCCTTTAAAGTGAGCTGCTATTGAAAGTAGACTCGTCTGACAAATGTGCATGAGGCCCTTTGTCTGTAACTGTATTCTACGAGCGATTCTATTAATGTATTACACTGTATTACAGTGAATTCTATATTCAACCAAGGCTTGTTTTTCAATGCATTTTTGTCAGCATAGAGACAACATTAACCACCATATACTGGGAATACAAGCCATACTACATATTTTAGATCAAATTTAGGAAGCAGTTGTTCTGTCTATACTATGCTAGAGTAAGTTCTTAGGGCAACTCTCGTGCATAAAGCAAAGAGCACTCTGAGTTCAAACAACATACCTAAATACATCTTTATCTGCTGTGATCAACAACAGAGTGCTCAAATCTGCTGTGTCGTGGCTTTTTTCGAGATGCATTATGACCATCATTAACTTCCTGATCTACGCACATGAAGTGGCCACTTTAAACGATGTACGTTTCATTCTATATGTCTGCTTGCGAAAGGCATAAAATGACGTTCCATTTTGTGAGGCAGCAGCTTGTTCGGTAATCAGTAACTGCGCGTCTCGTATAGGAAATATCAGTCAGTGAAGGAGAATGTCAGAGGTGGATGTATTTGTCTTGATGTTCACAGAAAAGTAAAGCAATGTACATAGAATAGCATTAGCAGTAATAGAAATGTTGTTCATATTGAAAAAATAGAGTCCATTAGTCATAAAATCTTTATTTCATTATAAGTTAATTAATCTTTTTCCGTCAACGTACTTACAAACATGTGGCTACTTATATTTGTCAAAATACAACATTCAATATATACCACACGTTTCTTTGAGCAGGTGGCCCTTCAATGTACATTGAAAAGAAGAGCATGTGTGTATGTACAGAAAGCACTTGGAACAAATGATCTGTGTCTGTTCATTAATTCTTTCTTTTACAATCAAATATGATTAAAAAAAAGGCATTTTACAGAAGGAAACAATGCATAGCACAGTTTCGGGCTGCAAACACCAACTAATGCTTTCGCCCTGCTTATGCATTTAGCCTTTTGCTTATGTAAGCTTCTTTTCTTTCTTCTACCTGCTCTTGACTTAATTAAAAAGGCCCATGGCATTTAAAAGAGAACATGAGTTTATATGATCACTCCATGGGTGTACTGGATCCACTCTTTACCTTCCACGAGGGTCGGTGGTACTGATTCCAGGTAAAACCCTGTTAACATCCTGCTAACATTCACCGCAAGTATAACGAAACATCCTCCTCAACTCACGAGCCTGTATTTAACAGGAAGTGAGCCTCACGCCAAACCCCACACATTAATGTAAGCAGGTACGCCAATCGAGCACTTGTAGACACACAAACGATCGCACACAGGCACGCACAGCAGAGCGCAGAGGGGTAGCCGCGGGCTGAGGTGCCGGTGGGGCCTCCAGCACAAAGAGGTGTTTGATATTTAAGAGCCCAGGCAGCATTGTGGGTAATGAGAGCCCTGGGCGTCTGAGCTGGGTAGAGCTCCGAGGCAGCCACCGCTAATTACGTGGCCCTATTACAGGCTCATCTACGGGGGGGGGGACGAGTGTCAGGAAGGACCTTCTGTCACAGGTTCATACGCGCTGGGATCACTGTAGTTAACTGAAACGGGCGGCAACAGCGCTTTTTTTCCCCCCAGGCTTCTCTTTGGCTGTCAGATGTTCAGTTGACATGAAAATCATGAAATAAATACAGGCCTGAGGCGTCGATGAGTGCCACTGCTGATTGGTCAGTAGTGACAATCAGTTAGTAGGGACATGTTGATGTCAAAAAAACGTCATCAATGTGTCGGAAAGCTCGCACGTATTATGTTTACTGATGCATAAAAAACGACAACAAAGAGAAGCAAATGCTTAAATTTGAGAAACTGGACCATGTGTTACTACAACTGCATAGAATATCAAATACCACAGTACTTCCTGATTATTTTTAGTCAATCGACTGATGGATTAATGATCTAATAGTCCTTTTGTACATAACAGGCCATTTCCCTGGAATAACGACAGCACACATTTGCATACTTACTCAAGTTGTGCAGATAGTTTGGGTTTTATTTACCAAGTTTTGAGCCATCTTAAACCGCAGCTGGATACCAAAGGGTAAGTGGGTGAATTGCGTGTTTGCGTGACACCGAGCTACATAAAATATATAGAAATTGTTTTTATTTTTTATTTCATTAGACTTCAATACAGAAGGTTGGAGTTCTTCTGAGAAGGTCGAATAAGACCAAAATATTTAGACTCTCCTTATCCAGTTTTTTGTCATCATGTCTCAATATAATCTTTTCATCCCGTCCTCTCCCTTCTTGCACAATAGCAACCCTGAGATGCCACTGCTTTATCAACCCTCACAATGTGTCCCCTTAAAAACATCAGCTGAAGCCTCTAAATCCGTCATTGTACCAACCCTTCACTGAACGCACGTCACATATCTTTGATTTTCACAAATATCTCTTGAATATGCTAAACGTGTGTTTTAGATTCTCCTTGTTGTCGTCGGATGACTAATTACTTCACAGACTGCACTGCAGTGGCACCAGGTCTTCACGGTCAGCTTTGTTTGTGCGTGATTGGTTGTACATCTGGAGTGCCCATGGAATATGTTCAGTTCAGAAGAGCTTCTGTTTGGCTCTCCTCTGTTGAGTATTGCAAATTGTTCATAAGCGTGCAGTCAATTTAAAACTGCTTCTATAATGACTTTTAAAGAACTCAATACTAGAATGACAGATTCAGATTATGTCGTGGCTGAAAAGTCATGCATGAACACACCGAACGTAAATAGTCTGGTTTAGATTGCAGGAGTTCTTGAAATCTTTGGCAGTATAATAATTTCAGAGTTATGGTTGAAACTCATTGTGCATGTGAAAAAGAACAATAGACTCAACATGACTCAACACCATCGCTCCACATTGAGGATAATCACTTTTTTGTTGTCAACCCGTACAGCTAAGTTTACAAATGAGGGCAGAAGGTATACATCAGCATGCTGCGCACACACACACACACACACACACACACACACACACACACACACACACACACACACACACACACACACACACACACACACACACACACACACACACATGTTGCCAGGCTTTAGAAGTGGATTTTTCTTCATCTCGCTGCATTCAGGAATTTACTGTCACTCACTTCTCCCAGGACCAGACTCCTATCTTTATCCTCCTCAGACCTCCCTTCCCACACTGTCAGTGTCAGATCTTGTCGGATGTGTTTTATTCAGTCTTTTACTCCCAGCAACCCACGTTCACAAAACATTTTTTCCTTAGAGTTATTTCCGTCCGTTCTCACCGCCTATCAATATCCCCTTTTTTCCCCTCTCCGCGTATACAGTCTTTTTCCCTCCCGTCTCGCTGAGATAATCTGAAAGTATGCTGCGGTTTATTGTGCCGAGCGCCGACCGTCTCAGGCACCAGAACCGGGTGTAAGTGTCACGCCCGCGCCGTGTTTTCCCGCCGCCTGTGCCCTCCCGCCGTGTTCGTCTGTCAGTCGGCGGTGCTGATGGATCGCTCTCTTGTGGGATTACAGCAAATTCTGCGGTCGCGAATGTCGCCCGCGACAATCCGGATCTAATTAGAGCTCTGAGATGAGTGGCGAGACTTTTGAAGAGACTTTTCACCACGTTAAATCATCTTTGATTCCGCATCTCTCTGTACTTGACAGCCGACGGCTCGATGTGAAAACACGCGAGCGTGACGAAACGCCCGAGTCTCAAGAGTAAACAAAGAGCATGAAACGTTCTGATTTACATTTCTGAATACATGCAAAGCCATCGACAGTGGATTTTCTTCTTCAGTTTATCTGTTACATTTTTCACGCATTTTTTATTTTTATTTGATGGCCTTCATAAACTACCCCTGCCATCGCTGTTTGATTTTGAAGGCATCTCAACCTTTACTTTGTATTTAAATTATACGACCGAGGAGAAAGTTTGTCATCTCTGCTCTTCGACACGTTTTCTCTGAGGAGAGCAAGTAACTAATCCGAGGTGCATTAAACTAATCTCTCTGTTAAATATTACATTGGCAGCAGGGGGAACTCGCCGAGGTGATTGGCGCGCCGGAGTTATGTGATGCGCACAAAAAGCCAAAATTCAACGTGCGGGGCGTTTACACACTGAAACAAGCGTATGACTGCACACTCGTGCACAACTGCAGACGCACGCATGCACCCTGCGAGGCTCCACAATTTCTTGGTCCCCGGGCCGTCCCCCTTTAAGCTATGCCCAGGGTTGTATGCGGCTGTCTTTGTAGGCATCAGTGTAAGACCTCCCGGGTTATTAAGTGCACCACAAGAACTTCAAAGGAGCGAGGATCCTCTGCCCCAGATGTCAGTTTCGCATGGTTTCGTGTGCCAGGTCGCTTTTGGTGTTTCTGCAGCAAAGTCATGCCTTGTAGCGATTGAGTGTAGGGGGGGATACGTTACTCGGTTGTATGGAACTTTTATCTCGTTAACCGATAAGAGCGAGAAGCGTAATGGACGTGTCCCTGGAGTTGCGTGTTGCCCAAAGGCGCACAAAGACCCGATCGCACATCCTGTGTGTGATTTTGTTGGGTTCGATGTCTTTTGAAGTGGTTGATCAAACGCGGTGACTGGTGGAAAATAATTTGGGAAGCGGCAGTCCGACAGTCAAGATGTACTTGATCCCGCTGAATTAACAACGGGGAGCGAGAACGAGCGTCGGCTTCCACTTCGACCCCGTTAAATACTCACGTTCGCCCGGGGCCGTCAGTTCCTGGTCAGCCTACTGATTTATCTCACCGCACCTCAGGAGGTTTCCTCTACCATGCTGATTGTCTTGCGAGAGGTGTAGTGGGATACAAACACAGATACGCACAGAGACCGACACACACACACACTGCTGAAAAAGAAAAACACACACGCACTTTGTAGAAAAAAGGCACAGCTGAGTGCTGATTCCATCACAGTCTTTGTGTGATCCTCCTTGCCACTAGTTGCACACACCCCAAGCGTTGTTTGTACGGCGACTGGCACACAATTGTCAGGATAAACTGAAAGGTGATGAAGCATCCTTTGGTGGAATAAGTTGTTTGTATTTTGTCAAGCATTGCGATTTGTCTGGAGAGTAACTCTTGTCAGATGGATGGTGTGTGGGCTCCTATCACAACAAAAGTATTACTGGTAGTCTATTTTAGCAGAGAGGGTGTTGCAAAGCCTCACTTGCTTCATACTTTGTGAAAAAAGAAAATCTCTGCCAGGGAAATAAATAGCAGGTTTGGCGACTACTTCCTAGTGTTTTGCCCCCGGTTCAAGAGATCATTGAGTTTGTTGGTTGCCAGTTGTGATGAGAGACGGGGACTCCGGTACCAAGGAGTACAAGAGGCAGATGGAGATGTAATCGGCCACATCGCCACCAGCAGAAGAAATGTATCGAGCAGCAGACGGCATTGCTTTTCTGTTTTGAATGTCAATTCTCGGAGAACGCACAGGCTCACACAATCACAAAAAACACTCAGACACATGGTTGGAACTCAAGAAGAGACAAAGCCCTGACTTTTTAAGACTGAAGCTTTGTGTCGGGACGGAACTGGCGTGCGCACATTTCTTTTTTAAAAATGATGTATTTAAAATGTCACACTTTCTTGGAGGGGTGGAGGTGGCGCTTGGGGGGCAAGGCACCCCCCTTATTTGACGGGGAAACACTGGGTCAAGGATCTGCATATGTTTTGAATGATTGCTGAGAAAGGCACGGTGTGGGTTACTGTGAGAGAAGAGCTTGTATGAAAAGATGATATATTTAACTGGAAAACATTTGAACGATACGCAGTTGCTCTCCGGTGTTTTATTTCCGTTGTACATTATAGTTTCTCTGTCAAAGCTGTCGTCCTAACAAACAGTTTCCCCCCTCTTCCTCCAACCTTAGCATTTATTTAGAGCTCTTTCTGGCCCCCCGAAAGAACAAACCAATAGTCACTTTCCTCATAGTCCAACGTGTCCCTACAGTGAGAGAATTAGGACGACCTTCAGCACATGTTCACTTGCAATGCTGAACACGTGGAAACCTTTGGAATCAAACCCTTTATGATTACAAGACAAAGATGCAGCCATCAGTCAATATGCTATAAAGATGTTCCCACATTTCAGACAAGCATCAAACGGCAGATTTTCTAATGTCCCAATCCTAGAAGCTTGCTCTGCAGAATCCATGACCCCTAATTGGTTCTAAAAAAAACAACTAGTGTGTTGTGTTGAGTTGTCTTTTGTAAAGCCTTTGAAAGACGCCGTAAAGTGAATTTAGCTCCATTGAAGATGATTTCAAAGCTGCTTTTTTGTATGGTCAGCACATGTGAGAGGTCTTTTATCCTGGAGGAATGAGACACTCTGAAGCCCTCGGACTCAGATGCTTATTGTCTTTGCACGTGTCCTTTAGTGAGAGGTCAAGGACTGGTTCACACACACGAACATGCACACACAAACAGAGACACACTAACATCTCAAGCAGCTTATGCTGGAAGCTGGGATGAAAGTGAAGGTTGCAGTGAAGTTGGGATTGAAAAGTTATGTGCGTTTTCAAGGCTCTGTGTGAGATTTTGTCATTTCAACCAATGAGAGAAGCACAAACTTGGCCTCGGTGTTTTTTGGAGGTCTCATGAGCTCTGGTTGTATTAGCTGTCTCCTCACCTCAGTATGTTATAGCTACGTCTGTCAAGACAAAAAGTGTTAGAGTTTTCACCTCTGCTGTGTTTTAGCACCATGCCGGCATAACACGAGAGAGCTTTATTCCAACGGAGAGCTGAAACTGTGTATTTGTCGAGACGGAGGGTTTAATTTATCAGGATAGGGGAATACCACTATGCTTCCTTTCTGCCTTTTATGACCTCTAAAACGATGAAGGTGCTGTGCGTGCTTTTAACTGCTTTACCGCTCCAGCATTTCAGAATTTCATAAATGGCTTGTGAAGAACAAACAGCTTTTAAATTGTCCCCAATGGAACTAAGTATATTTAAGCAAACAGTCCTCCAGCTCTGCATTTCCGCACAAACCATTTATTCTGAAATTTAGTTTTGAACCGACAGCAATGCTATGCATACTTAATCCTTGTTTACCACTATGCAAACGCAGAAAAAGAAAGGGAAAATGATCCGTACTCAGGTTTTACAACACTACCTCATTATTTCCTTTCATTATTGCAGGGCTCATTCCTTTACAGCGGCGGCGTAATTAGCCGCACAAAGCCGCATTCTTCCTGCCTGCCTGTTGAGGTGGCAGCTATTGAGGCGCTCTGTTAGCTTAGCACTGACATGGCCGTCTGCAACACTGATTAGCTGACGTACATCACATTCTCCGGATGATGTGCGCGAGCGTGAAAGCAAATGCTGTTCAACAAAGGAGATTTGAATTTAATTAGAGAGCGGATGAGGAGATTGACTGTTAGATATAGAAAGGTAGAGTTTTGTATGGTGCTTTTTTCTATATCTGTAAATATTCAGCAGCAGATGTGTTGGGAACATTTAGAGGGCACCAAGCAAATAATTAAAACATTTCTTCCTCGTTACAGTTTCACAGTAATTGCCCCAGTGCAATTCTGAACTCGGCATTTGGTAGTTAAATGAGCACAGACATATTCTAGCACATACAGTCCCAACAGAGACGTTCCCACTTACATACGGATATTAAGAAAGAAACTAATTTAACCAAACGTGTGCAACTGGGAGAAACAAAATGTCTTCATGTGTGTATGTATTTTGTCCAGGTGGGAACAGGCTGAAGGGACAGCTGTTCCGTTTGGACTGGGCCTGGATCTCCCTGGAGAAAGATTACTACGTGGTGGACGAGGAGGACGCGTTCCTGGAGGTGGTGCTGAGGCGGAGAGGCTACCTGGGAGAGACGTCTTTCATCGGTCAGTCTGTTTGTCTTTCCGTCCCTCTCACTCTCTTGTACTCCAATCCAAGACGTTGTGTGTGTGTGATAACTTTTGAAGACTCTTGGTCAGTCTGTCAATTCGACCACCACATTGTATACAGACGGAGAGTAATAGAAAACAGTGGGCTGAAAGTAAGTCAAAAGGTATTAAAAATACATTGCATAGAGCAGGTGGATACAATTAAACTCCAGTGTAATTTTGAGTAAAAGTATTGGTTAGGCAACTTTTCTTTCCTTTTCCTCTCATAAACGGCAGCTCGTTGTTGGACCTTACAACTGCGTTTTGCAATGTGTAGCCCAATTTATGACAATAGACGCGAGGAGAAGCAAGCCAATGCCTTCGTCTTTGTCGAGCTGCTCTGTGTAGGTGGGTTTGATGCTTCAACAGCTGTGTAAAAGAAGAACTTCCGTCTGCATCGTACGGCACGTCTGGTACCTGACAGGCCTACTTTTTTTGGAACCCATAAATTCCAAAAAATTGCAGGAGCCAAAACCACGCCACATAGGTGACAACTTGCAGACGTTCCTCTTTTTGGTTGCCGATGAAAGGGTTAAATGAGTGCCATGTTGTTCCTGCAGCATCGCTACAGAATTTAGCTGAGAATCCTTCCAACACTAAGGGGGTACAATCTGCAGGGGGAAAGGAAATGATGCCAAAGGGGATTTGAGTCAAGTTGTGTCAAGCCAAACCATGCATTAGAAATGAGGCATCAGTGAACTACTGACCTTGTGAAAGATGCTCGATACACTAAAATATCAAAATCTTGAATTGTTTTTTTCTTAAATTCCAGCTTTGCAATAATCTCTGCTGGTTTTGCTTCTGCTTTAGTTAGCTTATGAATGGCTTGTCGTAGCCTTTTTGCTCTATTCGGCTGTAAAATGAACCAGAAATTCCACAAGATTTTCAGACGGAGAAGATTTAGCTTAAAAGCAAAGTGAGCGTCATCCGTAGAAACTCACCATCACCGCACAAAACAAATGGTGGGCAATGAACAGACTGCTGGCTCAAACCAAGCCAGCTGCACACAGTTCAATGCCAGCCTTTTTTGAATAATCTTTTTGACCAGCAGATGGAGGTGATTTAATGTCAGTGTTTGCGTGGATTCGAAGGTTAAAAGGATGAGGTGGAGTTTGTCCCCGAATGCTCTTATTATCCCGGACTTTGTCATGCTGCAGCTCGCTCAGTCCGGGAGAAGCATCCGCTGTAAGCAGCTTTTACCCTCTCCCGCTTCTCATCATCACTCTGATCCCTTTTAATCGCCAGGTCAGGTGTTAGCATCCTAGTGTAGCGGTTTATGTAAGTTTTAATACTTACCGTATATACCTGCTGGTTTGCATGTGTGCGTGTGTGTGTGTGTGTATGTCCAAGTGTGTGTATATGTGATTGCTCTCGGGAAGGTTTTGAGTGTCTCTTTGGCACACATGAAAGCTTTCATTCTGACTCTCATCTCTTTGCACAGTTTGTGCGTGAGCACCTGGTTATCTCTCACCACGCACACACACACACACACACACACACACACACACACACACACACACACACACACACACACACACTTACTTGCTCTCAAGACATCCTTTTGAATCAACAACTTGCATTGTATGTAGATGTGGTGCTAAAATGCCTCAATCATCAATTATTTCCTTCTTGACTGACATGTCCGCAAAATGTTGAGCGGAGGCCTTTTCATGCACTTGAGGGAAGCTTAAAGAGAAGAAATATTTAAAAGTGGATCTTGCCACACAGCACCTGCACCTGCACCTGAAATGAGTATTTCAAACGAAATGTAGCGCGTGCGCACCATGTATTTGTGTGCCGATACACCCGGAGTTGATCAGTCTGGCTCTGATGATGAAATATGGTCTCGCTGAGGGCGCACAAAATGAGAAACAGAAAGTGATCGAAGCCTAATAACTTTCATAGATTTCAATTTGCTGGACTGGTGAACAGAAGAATGGAGCGAGTGAACCGATAACACAGTGGTGACATACTTGAGGTGGACAAAATAGCGGGAACACCAATCAATACAATAAATAGAGCGCCACCACACTAAATATACTTTTGATAGATGTTTGGTTTCAATTGAAGACATTATCAGGCTGTAGTTTGTGTCGATGCACGATAAATATCTCATTAAGTCAGTGTTGTCTCGGCTCTGCTTGTGTTCCTCTTTGATTATTTAACTTTCATGTGTTTGAAAGAGTGCTTAATGACTTTTTAGTTTCCTCCCCGCCTCGGTGCATAATTGTGCAGCTTCCGTGAAGGAGGCGCTTGACTGGCCTCTCCTTAAGTTGCCCCAATCCACCTTTATATCATAGATTGTCACCGAAACACAAACAAAAACCGGTATGCTGCCTGTACTCAAGCTGTAATAAAATAATACAAATAATAACAAAATAAAAACTATGAGGCTAAAGCTCTTTGTTTACGTTTTTTCCATCCACATCAGAAGAGAAGCATAGAATCCCTGTTTACCTCCAATTTGTGGAAAGAGGAACAATCACGCACAACACAGACTTGCTGTCGTGCAAGGTCAAAAACTGCTGCCATCCTCACCTTGTCTCTATTGTTGTCTCCAATCTACTCTTTGTGAAAGAGCAGTGAAAAACAACATCACTTTTATTGAGCTCATTTAGCCAGTTAAAAACACAGTCTCGCCCATACAAACTTCTTTGCTGCTTTTAGGATTGTGTCATCATTGGTTCACGAAATGTCACAAAATAGAATACCAATCCCGATTTCCCAGAGCACAGTTTGACACCATTTAACTTCTAGTTTTGTCCAACCAGCAGTCTGAAATACAAATGCATTAAAACTTCAAAATAAGAAACATAGAAAATTAGAAATTAGATGGCATTTTTGCTCAAAATGTGACTTTTATGTATTAGTTAGTTGCCAGGTCATTTTCACTTTGCTTCAGCAACAAGTCGGTTCAGCCAATATACAGTACTTATGAAAAACCCAGATGATCAACAACAGCCATGTAGAGTAAACGTCAAATCAAAAGCCACACATTGACCTGCTGGCACAGGCAGATACTGCATGACGCAGTTGTGTGTATGCAGACGTGTTCCGTTTGATCGGCCATGCATTGTGTCCGCGAGGTGGACAGCCAGAGATTGCTGCAGCGTTAGCCGATAAAAGCAGCTGTGCTGCCGGCCAGGCAACGGCGGGGGAGAGAGCCGCTGCAGATGCTCCGTCACTGCAGGACGCGCGGGTGGAGAGGATCGGGGAAGGAGGAAAGCAGATGTGAGATCAAGGATCAACGATGCCCCCACGAAGCCGAGCTCAGGCAGAATGAGGCCGGACACGAGCGTCGGGATCAGACTGGAGCACTTCTTCCAATCTTATGCCGCACTTCTTATAAAGAAAGAAGAAAGAATCTAACCTAACAATGTTTGTTCTTTTTGCTTCTGACCTGCTTCTCCTCCTCATCCCCTCCTCTCCACATCATGTCTTTTCTCCCCCCCCCCCCCCCGTAACGCTGCGTGATAGTCCTGGTGGTCAATGCCACAGGCGGTCTTATATTCTTCCTCCACCTACTCCTCCCTTTGGCGTTTGTCTTATACCTTCTTCTCCAGCGCGGCGCACATTCCCTTTTACTTCCTGATCTATCTTCCCACATCCTTATTTTCTTCCTCTGTGGTAGTCACCCAGTGCAGTGTGTCTGCGCTGGTCCTCTCCGGCTTTGCCTCTTGTTTCCTCGCTCGGTTCCTTTCATGAAACTCTCAAAAGTCCTCATCTCAACTTCTGACTTTCCTTTCCAGTTCTGTTCTTTCTTCTTTTTTTCAGATCTTCTTCCCTTTATCAGTAATTCGAGGAACCACAACATGTAAACATGATGAAATTGAATTCTCATTCTTCTTTTCTATTTTTCGAACACTGCTTTTTAATTTTGATCCTTTCTGGTATTCTGGTATGTCGTTGCTCTGAGAGATAAATAAATGATTGTGAACCGGGCTTTATCGTAGCTTGAAGGTCCCTGTTTTGCGAAGCGAAACACACTCAATGCAAAGCAAGAGAAAGGAAACTTTCCGGGTATAAAAATAAATAATTTGTGTTTGTGAGCTACTTCTGTTTTGTGTGTTATTGTGACAGACGGGACTGTGGCTCTGAGGAAGTGCGACCTTAGGCGATGCTCATCTCTTTCCTACGGGGAGTCTTTTTGAGCCTCTCCATTACAAGCAGATCTGTGTGTGTGTGTGTGTGTGTGTCTGTGTGTGTGTGTGTGTGTGTTTGAGTGGAGCAACTAATCTTCAAGCTAGAAAGATGAGAAAAATGTGATTCCTAATAATAAACCGTTATGGGTACAATTGTTGAGTCATCTTGTCTATAGAGTAGTCTTTGTTTGTGGCAGAGTCACATTTGGCAGTTTGGCAACCACATGTACTTGTGGTAATTATACTTCTACGCTGTGCAGTAAACAAATGAAGGCCGTTGTCAACATTAACCGCATTATCATCACAGAAAAGGTTGAATCTGAGAATTTACATTACATTACATTACAGGTCATTTAGCAGACGCTTTTATCCAAAGCGACTTCCATAGTCGCTTTATTAGCTTATCCATTTTTTTTAGTTTATTTTTATTAGTTTATCCATAGGGTACAAACTCAGAAAAACAAGAAAGTACAATTTCATCAAATAAGCCAATTTACAATTTGATGTAGATGAGTGGTGTTATAAGTGCAATCTAAGTGCTACAATTTGTTAGTCTTTAGTCGAGTTAGAGTCTGAAGAGGTGAGTCTTTAGTTTGCGGCGGAAGATGTGAAGGCTCTCTGCGGTCCTGGTGTCTTCAGAGAGCTCGTTCCACCATTTCGGAGCAAGGACAGCAAAGAGTTATGATCTAGTCGAGTGTTTTGCTCTCAGTGAGGGGGGGCGAGCAGTTTTGCAGATGCATAGCGGAGGGTGCGGGTCGGGATGTAGGGTTATATTTAAGTTGGAGACGATCACTTTTTGGCGCGACACCACAGAAGGTGACACGCTGGGAGCAGGTGCTTCTTTAAATCATAAAATATCAGTTTTTATTCCAAAAGCATCTAATTCTCAAACAAATTGTCAATTCATACATTTGGATCAAGAATAAGCGGATACATGAAGAGCACCCAGGAATCACCGAGTCTTGAGTTAATCGGATTGAACTTACTTTCAAAAAGCCCCCCGAGGAGTCGATTTCTTGTGTTGCATTAGTGGAACCGGCGATGAGCAATAGCTGCATCATTAGCTTTTCCTGCTGAGAGAATTCTAAAAAAACCCAAAGCAATTTGAGGGATAGCAATGCCTTTGCCGTCCCTGTGTGTGCAATGTGCTGCTGTGTGAAGATCGGGTAAGATGCGGGTTCTCTGTTGTGACCACAGACGGTAGCAGCTCGGCTTAACGCCACAAACCATTCACAACAATCTCGAGGTTTCAGGCCACATTTTTAACAGTCGTGTTGGGAGTTTGTGAAAACATGTAATCATAGGAAGTCATCACAGTTAGAGAAATGTGAATTGGTGTGATTGTGTAAAAGTGTTTACTCCTCCTTGTGTTGTTCTCACCTTAAATTCTGCACACCATGCGCACAGCGCAGATCTTACAGTGTGCGTATGATATAATGCATCCAGTCTCATCTGCATGTGTTTGTTGCCTTCTTTTTTATTTGTGTCAGAAAACAAATCCTTTTTTATCTACAGGCACATGCGTCACCGTGCCGTGGCTCCGCTCCCCTTGTTCTCATGAGGCTCTATGAATGTTGCCGAAGGAGTATGAACAGCATATTTTCCGAGCGTAAATAACAATTATTGTGTGGCTGATGGCACCTTGGTTTCCGCGATGAGCTTTTGATGTGAAACCCAGTAGTTCCAGTAATCTCTGCTGGGTTGAACAAGGTGTATTAATGAGCATGAATATGAGATGGATTGTTGTGAAGTGCATTCAAATTGAACCCCTGCAATAAATGAAATAAGAGACATTTGAAGAGGAAAAGAAACACAGACTTGCATGATTAGCTTGCCCTGGGGAAAAGATCGCGGTAGATAATCCATCTCGGCAAGGTGGAAGACGCTTATTTAAACGCTTCAGTCACAAATTCATTTCACACATTCCCGAGGCTCAGTAAGTGATCAGTGAAAGAGAAATAGCACCCTATTTTCTCACACCGCTCTCTGAACAACATTAAAAAGGTGTGAGTATCAGATCTGTTTTTCATCTGTTTCACTCAAACTCCTGTCACCTTTTAATGGTCCTTTTTTTTGGTTTATCTCTACTTGTGTCTCATTTTTTACTCACCTCCTCTCCTGAGATTTTACCTCAATCACTTTCTCTGTCCTTCAGGCATTGGCACCCAGGATGGTAGTGCCAACAAGGACAAGGACTTCAAGGGCAAGTCCCAGAGGCAGGTCCAGTTCAACCCGGGACAGTCCAGAGCCACGTGGCGGGTTCGGATACTGGCTGACGGGAAGTACGAGCGGGCAGAGACCTTCCAGATTTTGCTGTCGGAGCCGGTGATGGGGGTGATGGAGTTCCCTGCTGCAGCAACAGTTGAGATCCTGGATCCTAGTGATGGTCAGACCTTATATTCTGCACTCGGCACACTCATGTATAGTTTTAGGCTCACTGCAGACTATTAAGAGTCGGCAACTTCGTCCTATAATTAAAAAGCCCAGTTTGTTTATGTGGTTCATATATGAAGCTCTATGAGATTATAAATAATTGTATCACATAGAAAACAACATTGATTAATTCTGTATTTTGTTTTTTAGTCAGTTGAAGGTCCCTATTTCATTAAATATTCTTAATTAGAATAAAACTGGAACTTCGCCAATGCAATTCTGGAGTATTCATAGAATATCCAAAGTTGTTTTTTTTTCCTTATGAACAGGCCGATACAACACAGTCTGAGATTTTTGGACAGTCATTACGCAACCCACACAAAATCCCAACCACCATTAAAGTGTTCTTGTTACAAAGGAATGAAAAAAAAACATATATCACATTCATTTCTGTGAAGCATCAGTCAACTTGGCGTAAACAGCATGAAGAATTGTCAACATGATGCTTTAGAAATAGAGGCTACGGCGACTCCCCGGGGAATGAGCAGGAACATCACAACCGGTGGGGATTTGTTGTAGAGACTAACTTATTCCTTTTTCTCTTGCCATTGTGCCAAACCAATGGTTGCCTGCCCAATATCATGTTGCTGTTTAGCAATGGTCAACCTTGGTCGAACCCTTATGGTTAAGTCAGAAAAGTCTCCAACCCACACTCGCACACAAACCTCAGTCGGCCCCCTTTTTCACCTGAATCGTTTGTAATCGTCGATGTTCGCTCTTTGTCTCTTTGCCTGCAGACTGATGCTATTGGAATATTGGGTAGTGTGACAGACTGGCTCCTCTGCTGCTTCATCAAAGTCGGATTCACTCGTCTGCAGCTTTTACAGACACCCCCTTTTTGTCTCTCCTCAGTCCAACTTTTAAGTAATTATAGATTTGCAAACAAAGATGGAAACACCGAGGCTTCCATTGTAGTGTCGCACAACAGCTGCTGTCTTCATTCTCTCTCTCTCTCTCATTTGTCTTCTTGTTCCCTCACTTTCACTATGTCGTTATCCTTCTCTCTCTCTCTCTCTCTCTCTCCTCTTGCATTCCTCCTCCTCAGTCTATCCTCCCCTGTGGGCTAATTATGTTGTGTGTGGAGGGTGGTCTAAGGTTTGCTTCCTGTCATCTCCGGGGATCGTCTAATGTGACAGAGATGTGCCCCTCTGTACTCTAATGGACCAGTGAAGCTCCATCTAGGCCTGTGGCCTAAGCTGTCCTCAAGCGCGGTTCTCTAATGATGAAAACTGCCCTTTTCTGGTCTTCTGGTTAGCTGGAGAGTCAACCCCCCCACCCCCCCCCCCCCCCCCCCCCTCTCCCCCACAACACTCGGGCGTTTCCAAATTAAGGAGGCCGTAACAAGCTGAATTTGTTCTAACGCCACCGACCCTCTGTGTCCCCGACACCACCCAACTGTATCTGCCGGGCGCGACTTTGATTAAGGAGTGGGCTTCTCCTCTGGTGCACCCGCTTCCAGTGCTGCAGCAGACAAAACATTATTGTTATTCGTGTGCGATAGCCTATAGGTTCACTCCTGTAAAACTTTGTGATTTTCATCATATATAATGGAGGTGCAGCGCAGACTGCAGATGAAGGTGGCAGCCTGCTGCGGGGCTTTTTGCTGCCAGTAGCTACAAGCATCGTGCCACATATCTGTCTCGCTTACTCTAGACAGCAGAGTCGTCATATGTCAGTAGAACCGGGTTCCCCACAGCCTTCCACGCCAAGGTCCTTCCACTAAACCATGAAGAACTGTTTTCTGCTTTGTCTTTGGTTTTAGTTTTGAGATTGCAAGGCCAGCTGTAGCCAAGCGCATCCTCGTGCAGTTGGGATGGACAGTCTCTTGACTAATAGTGGACCCATGCTGCATGAAGAACTGCTTTGAGAGCTCGCTGCTGTGTTTTGGTGTTGTTCAGTGTTTACATAGTCGTCAGTTGTAGGTCTGCAGGCTGTTTTGTTTCACATTCACGCATACATTTGAGACATTTAGCTGGTGGGCATGTTTTTTTTTTAAACGGTAAAGTAAAATGCACAAAACAACAGTCAGACAGTAGGAACAAAGGACATATCCCTGCATCCATGGGATATTCATGAAATTATTAATAATGGAGATGTTCTAGGTGTAGAAAGGCAAACCAAACAGATTATGATCGGCACGACTATAAGCAACCTCGGGTGGAAACATTTTCTGTAAAAGCTTTTTCTCTCTGCATGAATGTTTCAGAATTGCTGTTTGAGGGGAACTTGACCCGGTTGGCTGAAATGTTGCTTTCATAACCTTTTGGTGTCATTTAGACGCACGAGAACAGCGAACTGTGAGGTGGAATGTGAAAAAAACTGTGAGGAGAGAGAAGATGATCCGAGTAAAGCGGTGATAGGTGAAGAAGGGAACCTAATCCCCTGTCGCGTGTCCCTGTACACCCCCCCGGGGAGTGACAGATTGTCGACAACGATAGAAATGAGAAATTAAGTGAGCGAGGAGGAAGATTGAGCGGAGAGAGAGACCGGTTTACGGGGAGCTACCGAAAGAGAAGACTAAGATTGTCTTATGTTGATGACGTCATCCACAAAGAGTCATCTCTCTGTCAGAAGATCTGGGACGGGCTGGAGCTCATTCCACTCTGCTTGTTGTTTTTATTGGTCCCCGTGCGTCTGTGGAAAAGATGCTCCAGTATTTATTGTTTCTATAACGCCAGTAAGTTCTACGCTTTGATAAATGATCCTTTCACTGGCTCTAAGTCTCTCCCTCAATCACAAACTCCTCCCAGAGACGGAGAGAAAGAAGTGGAGAAAAGGAGAAAAATGATAAATCAGATGCTGACCCCCCCTCGGAGGAGTTGATGTGTCAAAACGCGCAGCCGCTTGCCCTCTGTGGGACGAACGGAGAGGCTTGCATGTGCAGTTGTCTGTGACACACCAGGCAGTGGGAAGGACTTCCAAAGGGGTCTCTTTGAAGAGTACCTCTGGTGGCGTCAAACCCAAAACTGTGATGGGGAGTTATTTTTGAATATGAATAAGCACACTGCAGGACTACCACTTCAATAGAAAAAAAAAACATTTCAGCTGCTGCTCACTAATTCAGAGCCGGAACAAAAGCCTGTATCAGCCCTTGAAGGGCTGATGTGCTGTGAATTTTGGCAGATTGTTATACGTATCATTGGACTTTTTCTCTTTCTTCTGACTTCCTCTACTCGTTCTCTTTTCTCCTCCAGAGTCAACGGTGTTCTTCCCTGAACAGATCCACAGCGTGGAGGAAGACGTCGGCGAGCTTTTCATCCCGGTGCACCGCAGCGGAGACATCAGCCAGGAGCTCATGGTGGTCTGCTTCACGCAGCAGGGTACCGACGAGCCCTTTCTTCACCTCCTCCCTCCCAGTGTGTCTCCACCGTCTTTCCAGACAGACTGGTTGTGTTTGATGGTCGATCCTGTGTTTAAGCCTCGATGGACGTTTTCTTGACACATCCGATGTCTAAATAGATAATGAGTTACACAGATTTCAGTACATAATCATAACGGCGACATTATTAACTCGAATTTTGTTTCTGTTTTTGTACGCTGCTCACAGTAAAAAAACAAAAACGTTGCTATGTTTCAGAATGAACGCAGAAGTTACAGTCGTGTTTACTGTTACATCAGAAATGTCCTTCTCCATTATATTGTATTGGGATGATAATAGTACCCTCTTTTATGGTGGACGGTCGGGGGCTTTTTCCCCCATTTGACGGTGCTAGTGAGATATGTTTAAAACACAGCCAACACACTAGAATTTACTCTGCGTTTGCACTCTCACAAATGGAAAGTGGCCTAAACGCGTCAGTTCTGTGTGTAAATTAGCTGTTAGGCGGTCCTTTAAAAGTTGCAGGAGCACTCTCTTTGTTAGAATTCAAATTACTGCAATTACTTCTCACAGTGTTTGAAGACGTACGGATTTTAGCCTGAGTGTTCTCCTTTTAAAGTGAAATCCCATGAAATCCACGTGGAGAAAATAAGTATATTGCATACGCTACTTAGCTTAATAACCACTGCACCAAAGGTTTTAATTCATGCTTGTCCCTTCAAAGGTTCTGCCACGGGGACGATTCCCACCACCGTTCTGTCTTACTCGGACTACATCTCCCGTCTGGAGGAGCATGTCAGCGTCCTTCGCTTTGACAGGGGTGAAAGGGAGAAGCAGTGTCGCGTCGTGATCATCGACGACTCTCTCTACGAGGGAGAGGAGAGCTTCAACGTCACCCTGTCGCTGCCGGTCGGGGGCCGTCTGGGGATGCACCACCCCACCACCAAAGTCAATATCCTGGAGGACATGGATGATGGTATGTCATGCTCGGGCGCTCTCCCGCGTCTCTCTTCCTGTGATCCTTCTGTGCGAACTGTTAATAACGTCATGGCAAGAAATGTCGTTGGAAATGTCGTTAAACACGTAGGTTGTTTGGCTTCTGAGAGAGGCTAAGGATTCAAACTCCTACCTCGCTGTCATTCAGACATCTTCTAACCGGCAGGAGAATATATTGAGGATTTATTCGGGGAGGGACAAGCCTGCTGGGAAATACTTATTCCAATCGACAGGAGCACTCATCCCCATCTCACTATTATGGACGGATTGATATACTTTATAGACTCACCAAGATGGAATGTCTCTTCTCGTGTTTCTTTAATGAAATGCCATGTTATAGATTTTAACAATGACAAGTTCTCTTTTTTTTATTCTCCTGACGAAGCAGTACTGGCGTTCTAGATTTAGGTAAAATTTCTCAAAAAATGAACACGATCAAGGCCTTATAGATCGTTCCAGGGATTTCTTTCCCGTCTGTCCAACCATAGAAATGCAAATTATAAGGAAATGTCTTGTAAAATCCTAGTAAGTCAATAAAGGGGATTTATTAGGGAAATACGATCCCATTGACTGACTGATCAAGTTCAAACCATCTTTCCTCGTCGAGTTCCTCCTTTACTTGTCAAGTCGAAAATGTATCTTATAATTTACCATATTATTATTATATTAGATATTTTAGTGAGGAAAATATTGTCTACATTTAGCTACCATTCTAAATAACAAAAAGGGACATAAGAGAAATCTTAAAGGTGCTAAATTACAAATATAGAGAAAATAACTAAAAAAGAAGAAGAAGAATGTAACTCAAATCCGGTACTACACAGATTTGTGTTGGTTAGAAGCCTGCACTGCATTCATCAAGCTGGTGTATTTTTACTTCTATTAAAGGCTTATTAAAAGTCTATTTAATCAACGATAAACTCATTTAGGCTATGAGAACTGTAAACCGTAAACAGCTGTGTTTGTATTTAATTTACTCTTTAACCCGTAGCCTTATGTAGCTGTTATTTAGCCCGTCCATCTTGGGTCTGTATTTAACAGAACAGTGTGCCGTGAATGAATGAATGAATAAAGCACAGAATAAAGCATAGAGTAATAGAAACGTTCTATTTGCTTGTATCTTATTTCACATTAATTATGCCGTTGTAACCTATGGATAGTGGTTGTTTTACTTTTATTTTTTTGTTTTTAAGTAGAGATAATAGTGTCAGAGAGGACTGAGATAACTAAAACTATCATGTGTTACAACACAGAGCTCATTTAAGGATACAATTCTGCCAGATTGAATGTGTGTGTGTGTGTGTGTGTGTGTGTGTGTGTGTGTGCGTTGAGGCATCTTGGAGCAACTTAACAAGAAACACGACACACTGTCTTATTGTGAGTTTAATGTCAGAAGACTTCAATCGTGGTGCTGAGTTCAAAGGAATAGAAAATGTGTTTGTTAAAGCCCAAATCCAGTGAGAGATGACGTGTCATTCTCAGCCTCCCAGAGGAGGATAATACGCCGTCTGACAGCACACTAGTACCTGCGCCCGGGCAGTCAAACCGCTCCCTCCTTCCTTTTTAATGCTACCTCAATTCGCTAAGAAAAAAAAGAAGAGACAGCGCTCTGAATCGTGTACACGGAGGCCTGCGTCTGCTCCGCTCCACGTGTGTCTGTTAGTACACCGATTCACTGTTAGACCTCAAATTCTCCATCAAAGGCAAGTTGTGAGAAAAAGCACTTGTATAACTGCAAGTGTGACTGCCGGAACGCTCTCTTGCCCCATTTTCGCTTCCCCCCGGGTTAAAGTCAAGTTCAGTCCACCGTTCTCCTTCCATCTATTTCTCTACTCGCACACACACACACACACACACACACACACACACACACTCTCTCTCGCGCTCTCTTCACAAGCACACTTTCTCTCACTTTAGCCGGAAAAAAAAAGAAAAAAGACCCAGGGGTGTCTGCTAGATTTAGTGCTTTATCGGATTAAACTGTACAGTACCTGTCTCCCTGAGTGTTGCTCGCTCCACATGGCTGCACACTCTGACTCAGAGGGTGTGTTGTCATCTCCTTGTGCCCTGCCAAGGAGAGAGGACACTCAGACGGTCCCAGTCGGGCACACGCGGCCACAGCTGAGTTTGTAGAAATGTAGATGAACGAGTTGTTCTTGGAAACCCAGTCCTTGATTTCAATAGGTTAGCGTTGCGGTTGATAAGAGGTTGTTGTGTGTTCGTTTTTTTATACATATACAATACACACGCAACATAACGATAAAAAAAACAGGTTGGGGGCTGGATCAAATAAATGTTTTTAGAATCCGAACAGAACCATAAAGCATGTATTTATATTGTTAAAAGGATTTGTTTCGCTGTGTAACATTCCATTCGCAAACCGTGCTTGTAAATGCATAATGGGTACAGCAGGTGTTGATCTGTCTGTTTCAATTCAGCTGATCTTACACAACATATCTTCAATTAGCATACAAACAGCAAGCATTCTTTCCTTCATTTGGCTTCCCGTTGAATAGAATTTAAAAAACAAAGAACGTTTGGTATTTCATCTTGTGAACAAGAAATATTCACAAGGCCGCAAAAAAGAAAATTCTGACAAAAAATCAGAAGAAAGCATAATTTACAAAATCTTAAAAAAGGTGAAATGTAGGACTTTAATTTTAGTGCAGTTTGCAGTTCCTTCTGTTTAAAAGGTATTTTGTATCTTAAACCAGCTCTGCCAACATTAGTGCATGAGGGACATCTATGGTAAAGTAGAATGATCTGGACTGTTATTCAACTGTGTGATAAAGAGAACAAAGATGGGTCCATCATTTGTAGCAAAATGTACCGCGATGAACTGCTGAATCTTCAATCGCAGTCGGCTCGTGTATTTGTATGACTTAGCCGGTGCAATAAGAGTGACATTTAGAATCTTAATGGCAGGAAAATCTGTGTCACTGGCGGAGTCGGAGAATATTATGCACTTCATTTTTTTCTGCGTTTAGAAATAGTCTGTGATTAAGTAGTGATAAGTGGAAAGCACTACTGGAAGACAAGTTCGGGCCTGAGATGAGATGGGATTTAAGTATTGATCAGGAGGACTTTTTAAATTCATGTTTTAATGAATACAGCTTTGGAATAAAACAACTGTCGTATCTCTTCTTTAATAGTAAGCTGCCTTCATTGAGTACCATGAGCAGTAAGCTAGTTTATTTTGAGAGGTCCAGGACAAGAATCGCACAAAATGGTTAAACCAAATAAAGGGAGAAAAAGATGTTTCAATAAGACCCATACGTGAAAACATTTCCAGTGTCAACAGAGCTTATTAGTCGCCTTCGGGGGACCGTTGTGAATGTTCTGGTAACTGTATTTTAAAGTCGCCGTCAAACGCAAATGGCTACACACACTCACACATAGTAATTATCAAGATTTGGTTTTACACCTTCTCCAGCCCTCACACACTCTTCAGAGTGCCAAACCCCTGGCGTGGCCCCAGAGGGGAGGGAGGAAGTAGCTCTCGCTCATCAGTCCTCACTCACTGCTTCTCCTGGTGTCAAGTGTTTGTCGTCGCCCGCGGCAGTCAAGACATGTGTGAATGCAGACGTGCACATTAGCACGGGTGCAGAAGGTTCCTCTTTGGACATTCAATGAATGCGTGGCAGATTGTGTTTACAGTGTGATACCTCTTCCCCCATCCGTTGTTGAAGCATGCATTTAGTTATCAATGCTTTTGCAAAAATCTCATTTACCAGCCGCCGCGCTATTTACCAGAGTAAGTGCACACATGCACACACACACCTGTCACTTTTACTGGTCACCTTCTGTTCGCTGGTGCACTTTATTTTTAACGTTTTATTTGTTACTTTTATTTTTATTTTTATTCCCGCTGCACCATGTTGATCTTGCACTATGTTGTCTTACTGCCTGATGTTATCCACCAACCACCAAGTCAAATTCTAACATATTTTGGTAATAAATGTTCCTGATTCCCGAATTTGCCTTCTATTCTGCCGTTGTGCAAATACGCAAGTGTTATTTGCATTACAAACCAGCACTGCATCTGTTAGGTGAAGAGGAGAGTGTGGAAGGAACATTGAGGGACCAAGTGAATGTAGCTAAAGGACACAAGCTGAACTTGTGCAGTATTGTTCCCCCCGGGCTGTGACTTGTGTTAAATTAAGTACAAACAGAACTGCAGTAAATGTTCTCACTCCGTTTGTACAAGTACATTCTGCTTATCCTTTGTTATGTGTGAGAGTGTGTGTGTGTGTGTGTGTGTGTGTGTGTGTGTGTGTGTGTGTGTGTGTGTGTGTGTGTGTGTGTGTGTGTGTGTGTGTGTTTTTTCTCTTTCTCTGAATGTGGTATAATAAGATGGTGAGACCAGGAGAAAGCAGGCCAGTTAAATTACATTACAATATGATATTAAAGTTTATACATCTGTGAAGTAATATTCAGGAAAAAAAGATATCTCTGGACAGCTAAAGCCTTTGTTCGTGACGAAAAATGCTAATACGCATTCTATTTTTGGGATTATACACCTGAACATGAAAAGGGAGCCGAGTGAGAGTGGCAGCTTAAAGCATAAAATAAAGAACTTTCCCTCCGTCACTTCTTTTAGACTTGACATGGGGGCTGTGAGAGATGAAGCCGTCAAATACACACTGGACTGCCTCCACTCTGCTGCCTCAGGAAACAATGCCAGTTCAAACAAGCCTTTGAGCAGTCTGGGGGGGGCGGGGCGCTTTCTCTCTGTCTCACTATCTCACTGCACCACATTCAGAGAGACAACACACACACACACATTGAGAGAGGCCTTGTTTTTCCGTGCTAACTGCATCTTTTTGTTGTTGAAAGTACTCCAGGATTTATGTCAGAATAATGGTAACAATGAGGTGGGGTGGCAGGCCTGGAAAGGTCGGAAAGGTCACGCTTCCCTGCAGTTCAACGTGAGACTAATAGGCTGTCTCCGTTCGATCTCTGTGTGGCCAGCTTTACAAATGAGTCATGTCCGGTGGTTGCTGACAGGTACGCGAGCCGAGGAGACAAGTTGCACTAAACGCTAAACCATAAATAACAGCCATAAAGAAAATAGGGAAAATGCATATGAACTCTTCAAAAGAGCCTCAACGTACGAGGCTGAAGGCCTTTAAACAGACGTAGTTTGGTACAAAAATGTAAATCAATAGTTTGAGATAAAGTATGAATGCTGTTTTAAAATAAAGAAATACTGCCAATCTGATTATTTCTCTTCTGATGTGTTTGCTCTGCAGCTCCGGTGTTTTACTTTGGCGAGGTAAAGTATCACGTGGATGAGAGTGATGGATACGTGGAGGTTAAAGTGTGGAGGACAGGGAGCGACCTGTCCAACACCGGAACCGTCACCATCCGCTCTCGTAAGGCCGAGCCCGTCTCTGCCGAAGGTACAAGCTCTCAGTTGTGGAGTCAATCGTTCGCTGGCGATTTGCTAGAAATGATTGAATTAACAATTAGGAACATCTGACTCCATTTCATTGACCTACTCAAAATCCCGCCGTCCGCGACGCCCTCTTTTCCTTCCTTTAGCCGGTATTGACTACGTGGGCATCAGTCGTAACCTGGACTTCGCCCCGGGCGTCAGCATGCAGACGTTCAGGGTCACGATTCTGGACGACCTGGGTCAACCAGAGCTGGAGGGGACCGAGAGCTTTGAGCTGGTTCTTCGCATGCCGGTGAACGGCATCCTGGGAGAACCCGGGAAAGCCACAGTTTTCATCAACGACTCCGTGTCTGACTGTGGGTGACTTGATTTTTCTAGAATATTTTACTTTATGTCTTCTCACCTTCAGTATTTGCTTTAAAAGAGCTATGCGTATAAAATGTATCATTAAACATTGTTATCTTTAGAATTATTCCTATGCCAGTGGTGTGGCTCCAGGAATGACAATGTCTGTCTGTCCGTCTGTCTGTCAGTTGGTCCTGATGGCTGTACAGACATTTATGGGTCTGAAATATATATTTTTTTAATTTTCTAAAAACATTCCAGTCATATTTCATTCAGGGCGACCTCATAATTGCTTCAACCCTTTTCTTTGACTTTGTATTCATAGTTTCACAACTTGTATGCATTTTGATTAGCTATTTAAAATCAGCCCGGTCAGTCAAATTCAGCCCAGACGGCGTGAAATACGTCATTACCTTTTCACGTGTGGCGGTTGATGTGTTGTGATGATTGTCTTTTTGACTGACAGTACCGAGGGTGCAGTTCCGCCAGCCGGTGTACACCGGCGAGGAGAGTGACGGTCACATCACAGCCACAGTGTACCGCAGCGGCGACATCAGACACAAGTCCACGGCTCGCTGTTACACCCGCCAGAGCTCCGCGCAGGTCGCCTCCGACTTCGACGAGCGACCCAACACAGAAACCTCCATCATCACTTTCTTACCAGGTATTAACCTTTAACCACGAGTGTATCACACGTTTCTTTTTTTCCTCAGGTGTTCTAATCATTTTTTTGTTGTGAGAGTTGACACCCTTTTAATTAAAATAAACAGCTCCGACAAAAAATCTATTTATTTTTTGTCACACTTTTTTTTTCTTCTTAAGTGCTATTTTGCAAGAGTTTGCAAGTTTGACTGTTTCACACATTATCTCGTGCACCTTTTCAGTATACGCTTGACAAAATATGTTCAAACAGCCGTCTAAACTCTTTAGGGGGGGAGGTGGCGCTGTGGGTGGGGTAAAATTCGACATCCAGTAAAAAATAAAAATGAGAATTATTGCAGAATTATTTCTCCCACCTGAAACGTTTTACTTTTCACGCTTTAGGCGAGACGGAGAAGCCATGTGTTCTGTCTCTGGTTGATGACACGCTGTACGAGGAGGGAGAAGAGCTGCGGTTGGTCTTGGGGGACCCGAGGAGCGACTCACCGTTTGGAGCATCGGTGGGAGCTCTGAATGAGACCCTGGTGAAAATCAAGGACACAGCCGACAGTAAGTGTAATTAATGAAGAGGGGCCGAGGGGGACGGAGACAAATAAAGGATGGAACACTTGTTCACTTGAACACAGTTGGTTTTAGATCACAGTCAGCAGTCATATTAAAGGGAGTGATGATTAAATGTGAACAATCCCTCCCTGTGCAACTCAGAACCCATCATTCGTTTTTTGGAGACCAAGCTCAGCGTGAGCGAACCGAAGGAAGCCGGCGCTGTGGCAGCAGTGAGGATACCTGTGGTACGAGTGGGGGACACATCGAAAGTGTCCGTGGTCCGTGTTCACACCAAAGACGGGTCAGCGATCTCAGGAGAGGACTACTTCCCCGTGTCTCAAGGTAAGACTCTTCTGTCTCGCAGGGTTTAAGCTACATTTTAGTATTTTTTTAAACTGGCTTTAGGGACAAAAATGGTGCAAAGGCAGTGCATAATCAAGCTCTGGTAAAATAAAATAGCAGACAGAGATACGTACTTAACTTAAGGAACTAATGGAAACCAATGTATGAATGCAAGTCTGTAACACCATGCACATGGTTAGACAAATAAACAGTTTTACTCCTTTAACACGTTAAATGTATGTCTTAATAAAAACTAGTACTGCTAGTGGTCAAAAGCAGCACGATGCATAAACTTTGTTCATTCGGACCTGCAGATATCCTTCTGGTAGATTCCTCTGCATTTGTAGAAGTTACAACAGAGCGAGATTTCTTCTTACAAAGCTCACCATAGGAGTGTTAAATGAATGTGTGCATAGGGAGGAATTTTTGCGCGAGTCATTGAATTTGTATTTTCATACCAAGCGTGGAAAGGTAATTTCTGCAATAGCCCAGTGGAGGGTCGTGTCATTTTTAATTGAATTTCATTATACTTTACGCTTTGTCAGCAGGGTGAAATCCCTCCACTCAACTTTAAGCGCAATGAACTTTTCTTGGCTTTTTTCCTAATCATGGCTTCAGATATTTACATGCATACATTCTGTCAATTCAAATTACACCTTACTGACATTTTCCGGCAGCTATTTGTCGCACAGCGTTGAATTCCAACTTTTACACAATATTACTCACCTCACCAGAAGATTACTACTATGACTATTTCTATGCAAATAAAAAGCTGCAATGCGTGAAACAATTTTTATGGAAAACTTTACTTAAAAAGAGAGAAACAAGGCCTTGATGTAACCAAACTGTCTTTAATTCTACACAAAAAACAACAACAACAACCAATACTAATGCAACACAGCTGTTCCAATGATGATACGTTTGAAATGTATTTTCCTGGCGTACGTGTTTGTTTTTGTTTATGCCCAGACATTGAGTTCAAAGAGGGCGATAAGGAACACGCGGTGCAGGTGGAAGTGCTTTTTGATGGTGTCCGGGAGATGAGGGAAGCCTTTACGCTTCACCTTAAGCCTGATGCAAACATGGTGGCTGAAACTCAGGTTAAACACCCCACAAACAAACCACACAAACACGTCTGCTTTGAGTAAAGACGGGAATAGATTTTCCTTTCTCTCTTCTCCATAACAGGTAACTAAAATGATAGTTTACATCGAGGAGACCAACAGCATGGCCGACGTCACCTTCCCCTCGCTGCCTCACGTGGTGTCACTGCTTCATTACGACGATGCCGCCAGGACGCCAGGCAACCTCAGTCCACCGGCCGGCTACCCTGTCGTCTGTGTCACGGTGCGTGAAACTGAAACCAACGATCGACGCCACTTTACAAATACAGTTCACTCCATAGAGTCCGGCAAACTGTAACTTGGCACGTGGGCTTTTTGTGGAATGAGGTAGCGGGACCGAATCGGGACCCACATCATTCTCCCTTCCAGTGTTGGCCAGTTCGTCACCAGCAGACACATTACACAGTCTGGTACGCTACGGTCCGCCAGAGAGTCCCTCCCACTGTTGAAATGCGAGCTCGCTGAGACACTTCAATGGGTGTTTTTGTGAAGTGTTAAGTCATTTGCTTCTCAGGTGACGGCTCAGGGACACAAAATGAAACAATCTTGTCAAAACTCAAATGCTGAGTGCCGCAACGGGAGACCTGGTGTCAACAGGTTTACACACATAATTCCATAAAGGCTTAACCGTTCATCTCACACCACTATTTTTCTCATTTCAAAACAAGCAGGTTTAAGAGCTTGACGATAAAATCCCAGCACACTGAAACATCTGGATTTCCTTGGCAGCCGTTGCACACTCGTTTGTATTCTCCACCTCTTTCTCCTTTTTGTCCTCGGGCATCTGCTTTATCTTTCCCATCTCTCTGCTGTCCCTGCCCACCCGCCCACTCTGACTTTACCCCCCCCCCATCCGTCCTCCAGGCTTGCAACACCAAATACCCAGAATACGACAAGACGGGTTCTATCTGCGTGAGCGAGCACATCAACAACACCTTGACCCGCTACCGCTGGCTCATCAGTGCCCCGGCTGGCCCCGACGGCGTCACGAGTCCCATGAGGGAGGTGGACTTTGACACCTTCTTCACGTCCTCCAAGACGATCGCATTGGACTCAGTCTACTTCCAGGCGGGCTCCAGGGTCCAGTGTGCTGCCAGAGCCGTTAATTCCAACGGCGACGAGGGTTTAGAGCTCAGCAGCCCCATCGCCGCCATCAGCCAGGAGGAAGGTGAGGACAGAACAACGAACCTCCGTCTGTGTGTCTCATGTTGCCCGTTTTCTGTAAAAAGGAGTTTGACTTATTATGATTTTGCAATCAGAACCATACTGCCTGGTTCTCCAAGCATCATGGTATGTCATTTTTAATGAACAGCTCCTACTGTACAGTACAGCTGCATAATTCAGAATGTTAAGTAAAGATTATGAGCAAAATGTACTAAACGTGTTGATTTTACAGAATTTAGTAAACTGTTTTGGGAATGTCAGCATTTTTACAGAATATTACTGTTTTAGTTCAAACTAATTTTCTAAGATTATCATACGCTCGGTCTGTTTGCCTTCTGTCCTTCAAAGCGTTGCAGTCCGTCCTTGCTTTCACAACCTTTCCTCTCTGCTCATATTAAGGTATGTGTCAACCACGCAAGATGGGCACCGTTGGCGCCGAGCCTTTCTCTGCAAAGCTGCGCTACACTGGAGCCGAGGACCCGAAACACCCTAACCTCATCAAAGTGACTGTCACCATGCCTCATATAGACGGTAGGTGAAGCTGCAGGCTGGACTTCCACCGCTGATGAAGTGAAGGGTAATGTACTGTGTGCAGTGTTCACGTCCGTGGATCCTGAGGAGCGTGACAGCCAGAATGTGGATCCTGCCGGGTTACATCAAAACCCCCCTGCAGAAGCCCTCCAGCACGCCCGCGACTTAATATTTCCTTCTTGATTTTTAATCAGTTTCCTTCCAGCTCGTCTCCTCCAGGTGTCCCTCGTCCTCCTTTTTGGTGCTTTCCCTGCTTTTCCTTTCATCACTTTTCGTTCAACTATTTTTTTCCCCACTAAGTTTTTGAAATAATAATTTCTCACAGTACTGGTACCAAAGACAGTTACACCTTTTCTCTCTCTCTCTCTCTTTGCAGGCATGCTTCCGGTAATCTCCACTCGCCCGCTCACCAACTTTGAACTGACTCTGAGCCCGGATGGAACCCGGGTCGGAAACCACCGCTGCTCCAACTTGCTGGACTACGATGAGGTCACCACAGGTCACAGCTTCATCACCGCCTCGACGCGGAGCCCCGAGAGCGCGGGAGACGCAGCGCCCTATCAGTTCAGCAGCGCTCTGCGCGGCAACGGCACGCTGCGCTTCTACCGGAACCTCAACCTGGAGGCCTGTCTCTGGGAGTTCACCAGCTACTACCACATGTCCGAGCTGCTCACAGACTGCGGAGGCACCATAGGGACTGATGGACAGGTTTGTTTGTGTGTGTGTTTGTTTACCTGTGCGTTTGTCTACAACTTATAAATTCCAATTCAGGGTTTGTATGTACATCTGTTTGACTGTCTAGCGTGCGTGTGTGTGTGTGTGTGTCCACCTGTGTGTCTCTGTCTGTGTGCTCAGTCCATTTACGGCTCTTGAATGAGAGGGTTGCGCAGAACAGGACGCCACCGTGTCTGTTTGCCTGCGCTTTACGTCTCATTCACTCAACGTTTGTGTGTGTTTGCCTTCTGCGAGCCTCTGATTGTGTGCATGCAAACATGTGCACAAAGAAACACACACACTCAAACAAAGTGTTGCCAACATCGCATCAGTCATTCCCTTAACGCTCACTAATTGTACACTCATCAACACGAAAGATTTGCAGCTTGGATTCAAAGGAAATTTGGGAAAATTGGGAAACAAAAGGGAATTCACTTTATTTAAAATCCCCCCCCCCCCCTAGTTTTTCTTCTTTTATTGGTTGGTGGCATCGCAGTTGAACTCCACACAGAAATAAACTACTTTTCATTTTGTGCCGGCTGGATGCTAACAAACTTCCTGCAGCCGTTTGCTGTTGCTGTGTCAATTTGTGTCGGATACTTTACAGATCTGCGGTTCTTGTTGTTGTTGTTGTTGTGGATTAGGAGACAGACCCTTGCTCTCTGGCTCATGTCCTGCTGCTCCTTTGTGCTCCGTCAGCCTTTGATCTGTGAGCTTCTTGTTGCTGATCAGACTGCTGCGAGTTCAGGGGTGTTTTTTGGGGTGTGTGGAGGAGATAAAGAACAGATAAGAAAATGGTTTATTTTTCCTCAGTCACAGCATGAACTATTTACACACATGACGCCCGTCACCTTTCAAGTCCACTTAGTTAAGAGAGATCACTGTCACATAGTCCCTTCGGTTATGCTTTTATTTTATTTTTCAAACAGTGTTAAAAGAAAAAAAAAGTACCAGTACGAACATCTAGAATCGAAGCCCAGAGAAAGAATTGAATTATTCGGCTGCTTCCGAAATTAGTCTTTATAAAAACAAAACATTTACAGTGTAATAATCCTGATCATTGATTGGTCATTGGATTTTCATGACAGCTTTGTTTCATGGTCTCCATAACTGCAGACTCTCAGACTCTCTCATATCTGGAGAGAATGTTCACTAACTAAATGGTTTAACTCACTAGAAAAGTAAAGAGCAGGATATTGTGAAGGAACTGCGAACAATATTAATATCGCAGTACTGAGACGTGCCAAAATATTGTCCGCTAAAATTGATCTTCTAAGTTTCTCTTGTGAATTAATCTCCTGTCCAGTATCAATGCAGTTGTTTACTATACAAATGGACTAATTTTCAAACAAATATAATGTGCTTAATTTCCATGAATTTTGTGTTTCTGAGACAAAATAAAACATATGTTACCACATAGTTCACACGACACACAACATATGACATGGTGTTGTGAGCAGAGACCCCTAGTGGCTGGTCTCGTGGAAATACGTCTAAAAATAAAAATAAACATGGGCTTCAAACTTCAACCATAAAATCAGGTAATTTAATACATTTTGAATGTATTCGACTTCATAAGCCTAAATGTAACCGTTCTTCACTCATCAACGTCCTCGCAGGTGCTGAATCTGGTCCAGTCCTACGTGACTCTGCGTGTGCCTCTTTACGTGTCATACGTGTTCCACTCTCCCGTGGGAGCCGGTGGCTGGCAGCACTTTGACCTGCAGTCAGAGCTTCGCCTGACTTTCGTGTACGACACGGCCATTCTCTGGGCGGAGGGCATCGGCAGCCCCCCGAAGGCCGAGTTGCAGGGTAGGTGATGACGGGACATTATGTTCTTCTGGACCCCGACATCATCCACATATCTTTTTTTTTAAAGTGTGTTCTTGAAAAATCTTGTGTCTTTTTTTTTGCCAGGTTCATTGTATCCAACAAGCATGCGCATCAATGAACAGGGACGTTTGGTGGTGAACTTCCGCACCAAGGCTCGTTTCAGGGGTCTGTTCGTGGAGTCTCATTCTGGAGGCAGAATAAAAAAAGCTGGTGAGGCTGACGGATTATCTTAACCACACCACTTTTACTGAGCACTCGTTGCTCAAGACACAAACACATTATTATGAGTTCATTCTAAATGAGTCTTCCATCGTGAACGTCTCCCTCCCTCCCTCAACTTTAATCACCTAGCAACCGTCACGACCTCCATGGTGATGAGCGTGGACCACCCCGGCCTGACCTTTAACCTCACCTTAGTGAGGAGTGAGCCGACCTACAACCAGCCAGTCCAGCAGTGGACCTTCACCTCGGACTTTGCTGTAAGTGTGACCACGTGAAATTGAAACGTCCGCTGTGTAAACGCGTGCTCTCAAGCAGCCGGACGGACAGATGCAGACTGACACGCTATCTGTCTTCTTTGCTCCCTACAGGTAAGAGACTACTCTGGAACCTTCACAGTAAAGCTGATCCCCTGCACAACAGCCCAGAACATGGAATACACTCTCCCGCCTGTCTGCAGTCCCAGAGAACCAGTCACCTTCAATCTAGACATCAGATTCCAGCAAGTACGGCGGATTTTGTTTGAACCTCAAGCGGCAATATTTTCTCACTTTCTCGCTCTCTGTCGCTGGCTCTTCCCCCTGTGAAACGTTTTGATGTGCGTCCCGCTTTAGGTGAGCGACCCGGTTGCAGTGGAATTTAGTCTGAACACTCAGATGTTCTTACTGACCAAGAGAAGCTTGTGGCTCTCTGATGGCTCCATGGGCTTTGGCCAGGAGACGGATGTAGCGTTTTCTGAGGGTAAGTACCCTCTTAATACTTTTACTTACTTTACTTTTTAGTATAAGGAGGATTTCAAAATAAAATACTTACAGCTCTAGATGTTTATGTCACATTGTCTTCACATATAACATGTTTTACATCACGTCTATAGTTATATGCAAAGTGTTCCAAAGGTTTTCGATTAATGTTCTGATTGGACATTATTTGAGCACAATATGGAAAATGACTAGCCAAAAATAAGTCTTGCCTGACCTACTGTGACCATTCATTCACAGGGAATATTAAATCTGCTTTTTAAACTGACATCTGAAATGTCAGCATAAAAGTCCCAGATCAATCCTGGAAGACAACATATATGCAAATATTGACATTTGAAGATAGAAAATAAAAGCAGAAGCAGCGGTGTGCCAGGGACATGGTTGACATTTCAATGTCTAAAACATAAACACAGAAGACTACAGCTGTTTAAAGTCATTTCCATTTACTTGCATTGAACTGTCAATGTTTCTTGGATTGATGATTGACAAGCCTACATAACAAGGTGTACGCTTTAGAATGAACTCCTACCTTCCTTTTAGGCGATCCGATCTATGGCCGTGTAATGGTGGACCCTGTGCAGAACCTGGGGGACTCTTTCTTCTGTAGCATAGAGAAGGTGTTCCTCTGCACCGGTGCTGATGGATACGTACCAAAGTACAACCCAATAAAGTTTGAATTTGGCTGCTTGGCCGACTCGCCATCACTGCTCTTTAGATTCAAGATCCTTGTGAGTAAATTCAGCTTTTTAATAATGCCATTTGAGTGTGCAGAGAGATGCAAAATAACGTTTGTTTAATTCCATTTTTCCCTTAATCTACCGCACCTCAACAGGACAAAGCTCAGCCAGAGACTCAGGCACGTGCGTTTGGTGGTGTCAGTTTTAATGCGGCACTGGCAGTGGATGATCCAACAGCAATGTCCCTGGTCAAGCAGCCCGGGTCCGATGGCTTTAGGTTGGACTCTACAGCCATGTTCCAGGTATTCGTCATCTTACTGCTCCTCATGGACAGTGACTCATTTTTGGTAGCTACAATAAGTTAAATATTTACAATCTTTATTTATTTGTATTATTGTGAGATGGATTTTGCGCTATAACAGAGCTTTGCCCAAATTTTGTATGGACACAGTTTGTATTTTGCCCCGACCTTGTGTGATGGTTTAAATGCTCTATTGGGTCGACCGCATGGATGTAAGACATTAGGTTTTGTGATGTAATCCTTGGTGGTGATTACTTTTGCAGTGCAGAGTTATTGTATTTTGAAATCATTATATTAAATCAATTCAATGCTCGTTCAATTTAGTAAGTCAAGTGAGTCCTATCTTATCAAAAATGGTTGGTTGACTCACTTGACTTACTAAATTGAACAAGCATTGAATTGATTTAATATAATGATTTTATTTTTGCAAGACGTGATCATTTTGGACTCTTAATCAATTTGGTTTGCTCATTTTCTAAATTGAACACAATTCTTAGATGTTCGCTCTTTGGTGTTTCCTTCAGGTTGCCGCAGGCCGTGAGTGGTACATTCACACTATTTACACAGTCCGCTCCAAAGAGAATGCTAACAGAGGAATTGGAAAGCGCAGCCTGGAATACCACTCCTTGGTTTCCCCAAGCAGTGACATCGCCTTGACCCCGTCGCGCGGCAAAGGTCCTCGCTCCAGGAGGTCGGCCGGCCAGCATGTCCCAGAGGTCGCTGACGATATCGGCGCAGACAGCAACCGCGGTACCAACATCATGCACATCGCTTTGGACCGCACCAAGAGACAGGCAGGGGGGTCGAACGAGCTGTTCAACGGTGGGCTGGAACCTAGTGAGCGGAACGCGGGGCAAGAGGAAGAGGGTCTGGTGACTATGGTGGGGACAGCGGTGGGGCTGCTGCTGACTGTCCTCATTATTGTCATCGTCGTACTGGTGCTGAGATCCAGACAGCAGGACGGGAAGGAGGGATGGAGGGAGGGGGTGCAGGAGGTGGTGAAAGGGTCGGTCAGTACAGAGCCCATGTTGGTGGTGAGGATGCAGGATTGCCACAACAGTTCAGAGGTCTGAGCAGCGGATGCGGGGATCCACAGATGGACAAAGGGATGAGGAGCACGTGAGGGTTTTATACAATTTGGGATTTGTTGTTTGGTTTTTTAACTGCTAATTAATCGCTTTCACAACACCAAAAATCTGACATTGATCATATGTGGTATTTGGAGTGAGTGTGTGTGTGTGTGTGTGTGTGTGTGTGTGTGTGTGTGTGTGTGTGTGTGTGTGTGTGTGTGTGTGTGTGTGTGTGTGTTTGCGCCTGTTAGTGGAGGATTTATACAGCATTGGATCCTTTACAAACCATGTTCACTACAATAGGGAACAGCAAAGAGTACAGTCCTACAGGGTGCTGTTGGGGAATATTTCAATAAAACTAGTTTGGGAGAAGAGAATGATTTATTTGAATGTTTATCTAATAAAAAACAGTCTTGCTGAATGATCAAAGCTGCAAAAAGTCCATTTATTGCTTGCAAGCAGGAGGCCAAGGCATCTCCGAGCAGTAAAAACGCTGATTTTTCATGCATACATGTGAAGGCCATCCTCAATGGCAGGTACGAGAAGTTGCAAACCAAGTTGAGATAAGAACCAAGGTTAAGATGGGGGTAACACACACAGTCCCTTTGTTCGAGCGCCTGTGGGAGAGCCTTCTCCTAGACACAGCTGCATATGGAAACCTTAAGTCTTTCTGCTTTTGCACATCATTTCAATACAGACAATAATCACTCTTTTAGCATAAGATTTTTTTTACCATCACAGTGTCTTGGCCCAACATTCCACTTCATGCTGTTACTAGCATGGTATTTCATTTCTCACTGACAAGCTTTGGGGTGTAAATGTTGCTGAAGCCGCTATATCCCTTCTGCAGAATCACAGCCACTCAAAGCACTTTCCTCGTGAAGCTGGTGTCTCGCAGGCCAATCCAGAGATTTAGTGCTGTAGGTTTACCTCGCGTAAAGGGGACTAGATGATGTGAATACTCATATTGAAAGGAATAGTTTACCTTAAAAAACAAAACTCGGATATTATTCACTGCCCCTAGTTCATTTAAAACTTTGTGTTTATGAGTTTCTACTCAGAAGGGATACATAAGTGATCTCTGCACACTTCCTGCAGTATTTGTTTAGCATCTTAACAACTCTGTTGATGCAAAAGTCCAATATTGACACTATAATCTCACTTACTGTCCTTAGTTGTCATAAAGTTCCTCAATTTCCATATGATAATATAATGTATGAAAATACCGGGGATTAAAAAGGGATTAGGTATGAAATATTTAAGACTAAGTTGTGTATATCATGCCTTCTAGGGGGAACTATCCCTTTAGGACAAACCTTTGGTCATAAAATATTTGGGGACACAGTCGTTCTAAATAACAAAGTTGCCACCACCTGTTTCATATCTGTGAACTAAACCTACAGAAATATTTTACCGTAGAGTGACACCACTGCAGTAAGAATTCATGTGTATTAACCAGCTAATATCATTTTCCCTCATTCTTTCTTACCATTCGATGTTAGATGTAATTAGCATTTCCGTTGCTGCTCAGTTGGGTCATTCCCACTATTTCTACTCTTGGGAAAACTTGGTTATTTACTGCGTCATATGTTTACAGTTCATCACTGCTTTGATACCACAATGTTTACTGCCATCCATCCCGCTGTTCCACTGTGTATGTCTGTGAAATTGTCATATTTGTTCAAAATATTTTGAGTGAAATGTTTTTTTTAGAGAGCACTGGTTACAGTATGAGACACTCATCTCAGGAGTTATTTCTTGTACAACAATGGGCCATTTCTTGTAACACAATCTACTACTGTTGAGTGAAGAAAATATCTAGTGAGCCATTTCTGTGTTACACTGCTAATGACTGTGGTGCTGTGAACATGCAAATACTTTGTTCATATCCAATGTTTTGACCCCTATTCTTCTCACATTATGTTCTTGTAAGCTTTGTTTGTCACTCTTACAGTGTGTGGGAATTAGTGTTCTGGGTAATATTTTGTAACAAAGGATGCAAAATAGCTGCTTACAAATCAGTAAGTCTAGAAGAAAAATATTACATTTGAGGCATTTTATATAATCTGCTGTCTCGTTATTTTGTCAATATCACTGGTGAACTTTCTTGTTTATATGTGTTGTTAGACCTGTGTCTTACTCTTCTATGGATATACAACATGGTGGGATTAATGTTTCTAAATATTTGTCTTATTATGGTGTTGTCATCATTGTATATTTATTTCCAATATTTATCAGGGATAGCCAATGTGATAGACATGAGCTGCAGATCCGATGATAATTGGTGATGGGTGTGATGGTTTATACACGTAATAGTGTGCTGGGACATTGCTGCGATTTTTTCCCCCCGATAAATTTGGAAATAAGACCATATATCTGACATCAAATGCACTTTTTGAGTCACATCCTTCACATGCCAATCCGAGCTATGCAATGTAATGTATATTCCACAGCCAATTACCCCCCATGTATATGACAATTTTAGAAGAAACAATCAAACTTGATATTCAGTTTGTCTTTTTAAGAATGGGTTTTTATGTATATGTATTTAAAAATAAATATTGTTGCTTACTTGTGCTGTTGATGTCGTCAGTATTTATAAAAAAAACAGTTGGGTTTGATTGTCGAGACACAGTCAGACAAGTCAGATTGAGGATTTCAGATAATAATTTATCGTTATCAACATATATCAATAATAAAAATATATTATTAAGTATTATTTTATTGCCCTCTGTAAAAGAGTAAGAGAGAGAGAGAGAGAGAGAGAGAAAAAGAGAGAGGCGCGAAGCTGATTGGTTAAACGTGAAATGACGCAGTACAAATGTGGGCGCTTCGCCCCTCCCCCTCTCCTCTTACTTCCTTCTCTGTCGGAGTTGCGTGCGGCCGTTGGATTGTAAACATGGCCACCGCTGCTGCAGCTGGAGACGACCTGAAGAGAGAGCTCTCGTGTGCGATTTGTTTGGACTTCTTCAAAGACCCCGTCATACTCAAATGCGGCCATAATTTCTGTCGGTTCTGCATCTGCATGCACTGGGACGAAAATGGCGGAGACTACGGCTACCAGTGCCCTCAATGCCGGACGGTAGCTAAGTTTTTAACCTCGTTCGTTCGTTCCTTCCTTTTCCTATCGCCACCCCCGTCCCATGTATCGGTATGTCTCACGTGTGACAAACCGTTATTAACAGTAACCTACTTCCACGCCAACGCAAGTGAATTTAGAGAAAACTGCTGCAATTGTATTTTTTTTTTTTAAAGAATGCCGAACATTCTGCTGATAACGCGGCATTTGGTTGCTATGATGGCTAACGTTAGCTAACGCTGCATTAGCAGAGGGCAAGTTTGCAGTAATGCCTTAAATATCAGTGTCGGCTTTACAGATGGATGTAACGTGTGTTCTTTAATCCAGATGACCATAAAATAAGTAGACGCGTGTGTGTGTGTGTGCGTGTGTGATACAGTAATTGGGACTGTGGGGTTGGTTGCGACTCGTTCTCAGGTGTGTGTGTGTGTTTTATTTTGTTCTCTCAGGTGTTCAACAAGAGGAGCTTCACTAAAAACTACCTGGTGCAGAACCTGGTGGCCAAACTGGACGACCTGGAGTGTCTGGGCTCTTGTCCTGCGCCCTCCAAGCCCGTTAAAGTAGATGAGAAGTGTGACCAGCACGGGGAGGAGCTCAAGCTGTACTGCCAGACCGACAAAAGGCCCATCTGTGTGGTGTGCAGGGAATCCAGAGCACACAGGTCGGTGGTTATTGACGTAGTGTTTGTTGAGATGACGTCATCTCAAACTGCATTCCTCGTTTGTAAAATGCATCGCTTCAGAGGTCCGATTACTTTTTGACAGTTTTGCTGGTTAAATGAATCTGTTGGGTCTGATGAAAGCTTCCACCACACCAGTGTATGTAAATATGTATAAGAAACCTGAAAGCAGCACAAAGGAGAGACTGGAAAACTATTGTAATTCTAAGCAAGACCTAGGTTTTTTTTTCAGTCTAATCTGCCTTTTTGGCAAGGATGATCCGATGAAGAAATCCTAGTCGACCAGCAAAGCACTGGTCTATTGTTTAGGATCCTGTGCTTCAGAAACCCATGAACACACATCTTTCTATCTTTTCTAAACATGTCCGTGTTTTAGTCTGGGGGTGAAGTATGCGCCCATCGTCCCCTGGAGACACCACAAACTAGAGTCTTGTGCATCAAGGAGTGTGGAAGAAAATATGGTTTTAGGCAATGGTGATTTGCAAAGTTTAGTATTGCAACAGTAAATGACAATGACTACAATGTAATGCACCAAGAACAAACCGTTCTCTAACGTAATCAACATCCAAGTGCTGTCCTTTATGACTACTCTGCTGGCAGCGTGTGCCGAGCTTCCGCTCTACAAGATTCAGTCGTGCTACGACTAGCGCTAACGAAGACTCCTCTTACTTGTATAAAAATACCGTATTCAATGATTTTAATTTAGCGTAACATGCCAGAAAACAAACCATTTCGCATTTCTTATGAGTAACTTAAATCTAAGGTGTATGGGGAGTAGTGTCGTTTGGTTTGATAAGAGGACTTGTGTGACCAGTCTGCTGATACTGGCACCCTCATAGATTAGTGGGCAGTAAACGGTACATAGTGATCTGGTGTGTACGATGTTGTGCTTCAGTGTTACATTTTCAACACTTGCATTATGTAAGATAAGAATTCCTAAAGCATGCACCCACATTGTTGGGATGCCTTTTGGCAAAACTGTTTTTTATTTATTTCTAAAAGTGGCTCCCCTGTTTGGGTTTCTGTTATGCAGATGAGGTTGTTGAATTCATCTTCTTTTTTGTGATAAAGGCAGTAATGATGACTGCAAGTGAATAGGAATTTTATTTGAGCGTTACACAGTCGTGTTTGGTAAGGAGTACTTAATGAGAACATTGCTAAGCACTGACTGTCTGCTCCTTTTTCTGTTTTACCATTTCAGACACCATGAGGTAGCGCCTGTGCCAGAAGTTGTGAGTGACATGAAGGTGAGTGAGACGGTAAAATGTAATGAGGCCTTAATGTATTGTTAATGTAGAAGATCAAATGCCAAAATGCTAATTACGAGTCTAGCAGTGGGAGAGGGACGAGTTGAATAGTTTAATTAGAGACGCTGCACCTCTCCCCTTTCATATTTTCTCCTGCGCAACACCGCCGTGTGAGAAAGAGTGTGAATTCCTCCGGTCATAAACTGATAAAGAGCTCGCGACCTTGGCCCAAGACCCGAATGCACAGCAGTGCTCCTCAATCAAAACAAATGTATTGTGACTACATCCTGAGGTCCATCCAGACCTCGGAGCCTGTGTTCTTATCAACCGATGGTCCATATCAAGGTCAGATAGCAGCATAAAGCCCCCAATCTGTCAGTATCTTATCTTCCCGCTATATTATTTGGTCTCCTACTTGCAAGTATTTAATAAATGTCCCATATAAGGATGTTGCATGCAATTTTTCTAACCATGTGTCTCGATGCATTCATTTCAGATGGAGTTGAAGCTGAGGCTGATGGAGCTGAACTGGCAGAAGTCTCAGTGTGTAAAAGTTAAATTGGCTGATGAGCGTACCAGAAATGAAGCGAGGGTATTGAAGGGACTTTTTTTAAAATTCATATGTAGTTTACATCGCATGTGTTTTTGATTTCATTTTTCTGTCTCCAACTTCCGCATTTTATTCCAGTCTGACAGTTGGATTGATGTACAAACATTGGATGAACAGTGGACATTTTCATCCTAATCCCCTGAATCTCTGTCCTCCAGATTAAGAAGAAGAGACTCAAGGAAAGAATTGAGGCTGATGTTGGTGCCCTGGTCCAGTTTCTGCTCAACGAGAAGGACTCCGTGCTCGAGAGCCTGGAGGCCGAGGAAGTGGCCACCACGGCCGTCATCGAGGAGAACTTGAAGATCGTGGATAGGGAGGCAGCAGCCGTGGATAAAGATATAGCCGACGTCCACAGCCACATAAGTGGGAAAACGAGCTTTGAGGTCAGTTTAACGGAGATGCTCCAACTTTTAAATCCGCTTGTTTCACAGTAGGGATGCATTTCTTACAGAAATGGACAGTGACCGTTGGTGTGTAATAAGAAACCTGAGGTTAAAAGACATTGTGCTGCGTGTTGAAACCACTACTGACGGCCGAGGCAAAGCATTGACTACAAGAAGTGCGATGAATGCTAATCAATGAAATGCTGTTTTTTGTTTCAACAGAGCCTTGTGGAGACTTACAACAAGTGAGTAGCTTACTATTTATTTCTATATACAGTTTCATTTTTTCCAGTTGAACCCCTTTTACATTCAATGTGTTTTTTGTTTTTTTTACCCGCAGTGTAATCCATTGCAGGCCTTTTCTGGCTGTCGACACGGCTAATTGTCCGACTGAATACACAGACTTTTCTGGGCCCATCCAGCTTATTATGTGGAAAAAGATGATGCACGTGTTGCACACCAGTGAGTTAATGTCGCAACACTTTCTGAACCGGTTCAGTGCATGCTTGACTAAACTCTAGTGGGAGTAACTTGTCCGTTTTCTTTCCTCGTAGTGCCCCAGAACCTGACTTTAGACCCCGACACGGCCCACCCGTACCTGATCATCTCCGACTTCGACACCATAGTGGAGGAGGGTCACGTTCGCACCCAGGAACCGGACCTGCCAGCCCGCTTCAACCGCTTCTGTTGCGTCCTGGCCACAGCCCAGTACGCCAGCGGCCAGCACTACTGGGAGGTGGACGTGAAGGACAAAGGTGTTTGGTACCTGGGAGTCACCACCGAGAGCAGCAACAGGAAGGGCTTCATCAGCCTCACCCCCTCCGCGGGATACTGGAGCCTGTCTCTGCAGGACCGGCTCTATGCCAACGGGGAGGACGGCCGCATCCCCGTGGCCGACTACTGGAACTCCCCCCGGGTCGGCGTGTACCTGGACTACGACAACGGGCGCCTAAGCTTCTACGACGCCGTCACGATGAAGAGATTGTTCATGTTTGACACCTGCTTTGAGGAGCCCGTCTGTCCGTTCTTTAGCCCGGGGAAGAATGATCCGGGCAGCCGGCTGCAGATCTGCCACTACTACTAAGAGGCCCGCGATACTGGCGCATGCCGGTGTTCCACAGATGTGCTGTGGTTTTTGTCTCCCCAACGAGGTCTGAGCAATGAGGTGACCCGTTGAGGTCCTGTGTTGTGCATTGAGCTGTTACCTGTTGGTCTCTCTGCTGCTTAGAAAATGAGGTTTAAACCGTATACATTCGAAAGCTTCAGTGTTATCAAGGTTAAACACGACGCGCACCGTAGGCCTAGAACCGGACCGCGGTGGTTTGTTGTCCGTTTGTTTGTTGCCAACGCTTTTGTTGTTTAGAGCAACTATTGTCATGTTAGCACCCCGTGCCATCATATTGGCTTTTTTTTTTTCCTCAGGAAGTTGGTGCTATTACCTTGTTGGGTTGAACTTGAAGGAAATAATCGCCATCACATGGATAGTTCTTGACTTAAGATTCCCTCAGTCGTTTCAGCTGAAAGGCGACAGCTCGTTCTGGGATTTAAAGCTCCCTGACGACTGAATGGCTCTAGGTTTTTGTGAATTTTAACGTCCAAACCGACCATTTTATTTTGTACGTTGATCAGGCTGGACTTTCAAATTCCTCTTTATTATTATAATTGGTATTTAAAAAGTCTGCGTCAAACTTTTTTTTTTAATTGAAATTGTACATTAACATTTAAAGCCATATCCTAAAATATGGAAATGTTTTTTACTAAAAAAAAAAAAAAAAGCATTCCATAAAGAGACTGGACTAGACCAAGATGTAAACCTATAAAATATGAATGTTTATGGTCACCTTTTTGCTTCTTAAAATGTACCTGCTGCATTTCCTTTTTTTAATGTTTCTTTAAATAGTCCATCTTTATACTATTGATGCTATAGTTGGTCCTGGCGCTGCGTGACGGCCTCTCGTACAACTTGGTCCCGTGATTTCTATTTTTCCATTAACGTCGAATGTTACATTCATTTTATTTCGTTTGAGCGGTTGTGGACCTACATGAGATGTTACATCAAGTTCTATGGGGAGCAAAGCAGAAACGATGGCGACAATTGGGAACGGCTCTTCTCAACATGCGCCTTCATGTGTTTTGCGCCTCAGGCGTCAGTTGACGTGGTTGGATTCCTGTAGAGTATTTACTGATTTGTTTTTAGATGGTATACCAGTTTTTTTTATCTTTTAAACATGTAAATACTTTTTTTTTTTTTTTGTTTTGCAGTGTTTAAGTTGTCATTAAGTTTGCCATAAAAAAAAACCATTTCTGGGTTTGTGGCTTTCACTGTGTATATAGTTCCTTACTGTTTTTCAGATGAAATGAGGATATTAAAAGAAATGTTTAAACGTGTTTTTCTTACAGCCTTCATCCACCGCTGTACTCTTTCCTCAGTGTTCATTAAACACAAAGCAACCAATATATTAACTAGAGGTACTGACGTGTAGATTGCTGGACGTTTCACGGTCCAACATGTACCTGCAATGGTATTATATTGCTTGCTTTGAGCAGCAATGGGAGATAAACCCTTTAAATGATTATTGTAAAACTGCCTACGGCAACTTTTATGCAAACAGACTGCTGCCTGCGTGATACTTCTCAAAAGGGCTTTTGCTCCATGTTTGCTATTCTGGTCCCACCTCTCATTTTGCCGTGTGTTTAGTGCCGTTGATGTCGTGCTGCCAAAAGATTTAAGGAGGAGGTGAGACATGACGATTTCGTGCAGTGCAGAAGTCGTAAAACGGACTAAAGCAAAGCAGCTTGGGAAAAAGTCATAGCCCACCGATGTGAAATTGTATATTATCCTTTCAAGATAAAACTTGCCTTGAAAAAAGCTGCACGTATGCAACCGAGGCCACTCAAACCCAAATTATGTTACAACGGTATTTAATGTTGACTGCTGCAGTTCCGTCCTAATCTCGCCCCTTAACTCCCCGACAGACAAAACCAAGGCTGGAATCTTGGAAGAGTCGGATTTGTTGTTTGACTTCTAACCATCTGTGGGGGAGGGGCTCTATTGTAAATTTGTCCATTTAATGCTAAAAGAAATTTCAGATAATTTTAATATTTAGTGATACCGTAATTACGCTGTGATTACTTATTGTATGAAGTACGTCAGGCGGTCAATGCACCGTTTCACATAGGTGTGGGTACGTCAGCCATAGAGCCAGATATAAAAAATAAAAGCACAGCGGTCTGATTCATGGATTAAGTAACGCTTTTCAAATGCATTTGTATTTTTTGTGAAATGCAGATGGCGAGAAAGGAATGGATAACTGATCAATAACCAGAGACACTTGATTGTAAAGTTGAAAGAAATGTCTGATTTTAGCTGGTGTGTTGCTCAAATAGAAAACCTTCACCGAATACAACTACTGACAAGACATGGTGCTAATCAACTCCAACTATAATGTGATTGTAATATACATTAAACAATCTGATTATGTTACAAAGGATGATAGCTATACATAGGCATATATTACTCTCGCAAACAATAGAACTATTATCTTTGTATTTTGTGCAATGTTCAAAAACTTACAACGGTGCATTTTGGCAGCGGGAAACGTTACTGTTTAACTGGATGTGAGCTCTGGAGAGGCCAAAGAGCGAACGCAGGCTTTCAGTGCTACTAGTTACATGGTCTATGTACAAAGACAGTTCAAATACATCAATTAGAAAAATACTTTTTCTGAGCAAATCATGTAGAAAAGAAAAGCAAACAAAAATAAATGAAGTTCTTTTAAAAAGAAATACAGCAAATAATGGGTACAACTTCCATTGATGTTTGCAAGTCATTCAGTTCGGCATGACCTATTGTCATAATATATTATATATATAGAATTGATATATTACCCAGTGTTGATTAAGTACTGCAATAAGTAGGCTATTTAGTGAAATGACACATACATCAAAATGTGCATAATATGAACAATACATTAGGTTGAATACACAAAGGTACAATAACTAGTGGGGTTAGATACTAGATTGTTTGTTTTGTCAATAAAAGAACAGGACGCTGTGTTCAAAAGCCTCATTGTTCTGTTAACTGTTGTGCTTCTTGCTTTTCCTTTGGGCAGCAAAACAAAAAAGGTAAAATTTTAACTGAACATTTCAAAGAAAACAAAAATCTGAATATCCACGCACGAGGATCTTGTGGTAAAGTGCAAAAGGAGAAAACTATTCCTTTGAAAAGAAAACATTCCTGTCTGGATCTGTTGTGTTTACTAACGAAAACTTGAAGGCCATGATGGCGGGTTAATTTCTAGTGCACACCGACACACAAGTTTGCAAGGGAAAGGCCTGAGCATTGTTCTTTTATCCCTAAAGCATAATCAGGAAACCAGTAGAACACTTCTGCATCCGTGTCTCCGTTGGCTGGTTTGTTTCTTATCTGCATGGCCTGAACAAATCGCAGTGTATCACCCAATGCAGACCGGCAGGCTACTGCCAGTGGCGCCGTCTGTATTCAGAAATATACCTTATTCCAGGAATAGATTTCCAGTTCACTTTTTCAAAGAGTTTGGTGAAATCTCCTAAGCTAAATTTATAATCAACTAGGGTAAACATGGACGCTTTTTTTTTTTTTTTTAATTTTTACAAAGTGCTTGAGATTACACCAGGACAGTCTCCCGAGGTGTATTTTTCCTCAGAGAGGAAATGAATGTCACTTCTTGCAATCATATTTGGGATCACTAGTTTATTTTGTCTTTAAAATACATTTTAATAACACTTGAATTTTTGGTGTTTTGGTTGTTTTTAATGTAAACATTTTATCTCTCAATATTGGATCTTCTAAACTATGTACAGACACAACTAAAGAGGAAATGCATTTGTGGAACATGGGGCCAGTGTGCGCCCACATTGCAGCTCTATGTCCACGAGCAGTAAGCGATTTTAAGGTTGCGTCTTCGATGTCTTCCCTCGATGTCTGCAGCCTACTGCAGATATCTGTACACCTTAAAGCAGTGGTTTCCAGAGTCGGCCACAGCCACGTGTCCATCTGAGGTGAGGGCGAGGCCTTGGGGTCCATACAGCGGGTCTGCTGAAGTGTTGATATAAGATAAGAAGGAGCCTGTGCTGTCAAACACCTGAAACACAAAGAGTTTCAGCGTTCATATGGCGATGCATTATTGTATTATCATTAACTAAATAATATAAAAACATATTCAACATTGTAGGTTTTAAATGGCAAACTGTGTACCTTAAAAGTGACTAAACACGGCCCGTCTCACCTGTATTCTGCTGTTACCCCAGTCAGCTACAATGATGTTCCCGTTGGCGTCCACGGCCACGCCAGTGGGGGCGTTGAACTGGCCGTTGCCTTCACCATGAGAGCCAAATTTGAACAAGAACTCTCCATCCGCACTGTACACCTGCGGCAGGGAGTCGGTAAAAATGGTTTTGTCCGTATCAACGTGAACTTGGATGGATTCACAGGTAATTCCTCTTTGAAGAGTGAGACGCAACATGACTTACCTTTACGGAGTGATTGTGAAAATCCGTCACGATGATTTCGTTTTTGTTGTTCACTGCGACAAAGTGCGGACCTGCATGAGGAGAGAGAGGCAGGTTGATGTGGCGTTCGCTGTAGCTGGGACAAATACTGATTCCTGCAGTTTTCCCTTTTCCCTGCTTAAAGCTGCAATCATGATTAAATCAGATGGTTATTGTGATTTTCTTTAAGAGTAGTAATGGCATTCTTTGCATGCTTCAACATAAGTTACAATTGTTCCCCGTTAAAACTTTTAGTGCCAAAAAATACTAAAAGGCTCAGAGGTTCACCATCAACAATGATGGCTTATTGAAAATAACTCTGTAGCTTCCCACACTATTTGTCTTTTATCAAAAAGAAATCATCGGTTAGTATGTTGAGTACTGAACAAGTAAGGGCTAATTACAACGGCATGTGCTTATTTCTGATTATTATTTAACAGGCGCACATTTCAATTGTCAACAGACAGTTCTCAGGGGGTGGGGGGCATACACATGATCAGGAGGTTGGGTTAGACACAGGGCACTGCACTGTGGGAGTGAGGTTGCAGCAAGGCCACACTTAGTACTTACTGAAAATTGAGCCCGATTTATTTACATTTGGAGAAAGTTTTTCTGGATCGAAAAAAAAATAGAAGGAAAAGAGAATCGGTAGTCAGAGATAAAGGGTCAGCAAAGAAGAAAATAGAGTAGGGTGTTCCGCACGTGTGCAGAGGGTGGGAGCAGCAGGGGGGCCTCCGCATTGCATTTGTTTATATACAGGCATTTTTGAGCAGAATGTGAAATGTGATGCAATGCATTGATATCATGACAGGTTCCCTTTAGAAGGCAGAAGACGCCGCTGCCTCTCTGACAGACGGCGTCATTAAAAGAGCCGGGCTGGTTCGGGAGCGCCATGTCAATCTTAAAAAGACGTCTTTCTTTTCATACTCCTCACCTGCAAACTGCCTGTCAGACGTCCCCCGGCCTCCAAACTTAGTCACCAACTTCCCGTTTGATTGAAAGATGAAGACACAGCAGGCCTTGTTGTCCACAGTGATGATGTGTCCATTCTTGTCCACAGCGACACCCTTGGGACCCATGAGCCGACCTGCACCTATCTTATTCTGAAAAGGAAGGATAGAAACACTCGACTGAAATTATATTTTTTAACAGATATATGTCCATTTTGAACATTGTGTTAGGTTATACCTAAAAATATGTGTAGAGTTAAGTAATTAATAATACAATACTGTGAGTGTTCTTTGCAGACAGGATGTTAATAATTAATAAAATAAAAAGTACAGTATGCCATAAAAAATTCATGTAAGGTATGTCATGAAAATGCAATATGCAATACAAATGTCAAAAAACATAAAAAATAATGTTAAAAAATAGGATTTAAAGACATAATGTGATCACAGATTTGTACTGGGTCTGTTCAGCTGACAATATTTCACGAGATCTCACCTTAAACTTGCCGTCAGAGGAGAAGATGCTGACCCATCGATTGTCGTAGTCGGCCACCACAATGTCACCGTTCATGTCCACTGTGACGCCCGTTGGTCTCTGAAGTTGCCCCGGCGACCGACCTCTGACTCCGAAGCGCATCTTAAACTGTCCGTCGTTGGAGAATACCTGTAAATGGTTCCGGCATACAGCCCCGTTTGAGTCGCACAGAATCACAGTGCTATAACAGTATTTTCCTATTCAATGCTTTTCATTTCCTCTCTGTGTCTTTCTCACCTGTATGCACTGATTGTTGCTGTCAGCCACCACCACTCTGCCGTTACAAGAGGCTGATATTCCTTGTAAGTTTGTAAACTCCCCTTTCTCTCGGCCTCGGGAACCTGCGATTAAGTAAATAAATCCACATATGTTGCATGTCATAAAAAAAAACTGGTCTAAAACTGTATTATCCTTTTGAGAGAAGTCCCATGGTGCTTGGTTTGACACGGTGCATCCGTCTTACCCACTCTGTAGATGAGCTCGTCCTCAATGGGGTTCTCCTTTTTCTTGGTGGTGCTGTACATGCTGGAAGGGCGACGCACTGCTTTCTGCCGTATGTGGCCCCCCGTCCCGCTGGGAGACTTCACCCTCCTTTTCACGTCGTCCGGGGACTGCGGCACATCCGAGGGTTTGACCGCCCGCAGCCGGAACGGGCTGCCGCGTATCGGCTGCCCGTACAGCAGCAAAGCGAAAGAGTACTCCCCTTCCGAGCGTAGCGTGTAGCCCACCTCGTAGGTCCCATTCTTATTGTCCGCTACATCGGCCTCTGCAACGCGCCCTCCGTCGACAGACGTGAGCTCAGCCTTTAAAACGGCATTTCCACTCCGCACCAGCTCCCCGTCCTGCAGAAACGAAGTCGTTGATTCAACTTTAAGAGTTCAGAATCTTGTTTTAATAATTGGCTTAAGCAAATAAAAGACACGGCAGATTAAACTAAACAGATAAAACTAAATGCGTACTTTGTCTTTGGTGGTCACAGTAATGGTGTGGTGCTGCCCGGTTGCTGCGTGGCGGAGGCCCTCTCCTGTGGCTACCGAGGTGTGAGCCACAGCGGCTGTGGTGAGGAGGACTCCCAGGTTCTGAATGGAGCGCCTCAAACCTTCAGTCTCCACCTAGAGCAGACAAAAAGAAAGGGAGGTTTTTACGTTGGCTCAGTGTTTTTAGTGGATTCAAATGAAGGATTTGCAATTTTCATCAAAACATATTTGGATGCTGTTACTTAAAAAAAGATAAAAAACTGTTGAACCTGCATTTACAAACATTCTATGCAGTTACAAATTCACCGGTGAATTTGACTGCATTACAAAAATGCATTTTAAAACACCCGCAAGGTTTAAAAGTAACTTCATACATCAACTGGCAACTATTAGTTCCAACAACCAAAAACACTGTGACCATGTGGTCACAGTGTATAGAAATTGTTTGCGTGAGGGAATCACCTGACAGTCCAGGTGTGCGTTCTGATGTGGTCTCTCTGGGAAGTCGTGTCTGGCCAGCGCCGTCACCCGCTCACTCATCTGCTTCTGAACCAGCAGCACCTACACACACGCCACAACACAAACACAAGCGGATTCTCGTAGGTGTTGGAACCTGTAGTCCGTTTGGAGATATCACAACCCGCCAGCCCACCTCAGTAGCACTCCCGCGGCTAAGCGCCTGCTCCGTGAAGCTGCAGCTGCTCTGGATGTGCTCCTTCCCCTGAAGGAGCGATGAAAGCTGGGTCTGCAGGACCTGCGGTCGGGTCAGCGGAGAGAAGTCAGCGGGGCTGAACCACGTTGACAGGAACTTGACCCAAGTGGCAAGATGAGCGCAAGGAGGATGATGCGACTCCGGCCTCGCGGATCAGATATGTGACAAACACCCACCTTCTGCTTGGTGCTGCAGATGAGCTCCAGGTCCGTGATGAGGGACGTCTTGCGCTGATGCAGCGCTCGTTCCAGCTCATCAAACGTGCTGGTAATCTCTGCCACCGCCTCGTTCTTCCTCTCGTTCAGCTGGCGGGAGATCTCAGTCACCAGCTCGATGGATGCGGTTAACTGAGGAAGCCTGAAAGTGAGCACAGCGTGACATTTATCTTCATTATCAGCTATAAAGCTAAACTGGGACTCTTCGCAGGCACGTGCAAGATCGCCGTCAAACGCTTAAGCCTCATAACGCCTGATGCGAGGGAAACATTCTGAAATCTTTATCCAGGTATGGCGTAATAACCTGCTGAGTATGGCATCCAGCTGTGTCTTCAGAGCAGCTTTGTGCTGCTCCACCACGTCACGCAGCGGAACAGTCACATGCTCCCTGTGCTCGCCCTCCGTGCAGTCGAGACACATAGCCGTCTCACACGACTCGCAGTAGAACTCCATCACCTGCAGAGGGGGACAAACTGTGTAAGAAAGCTCGTTGCAGGGGTGTGATTGGAGGATTCGTTTTTTTTTAGTTCATTATTGCGAAGAAATTAGAAAGCCGGGCCAAGTTTGGGTGGATGATGAGCGGACTGAGGCGCCACAGAGGTGCTTTCCTACCTTTCCCTCGTGGTTTGGGCAGCAGAGGAGCTTCACTGCCGCTGCAGCGCTCACCGACTCCAGGACACCGCAGTCCTCCGGCCGTGAGCACTGTGGGTCTCGTTGAAGGACCTGGTTGACATTTTAAACTTCATTATATTGCTTTTCAGTTTTTCAAATAGACTTGTAAGATAGTTATCTGCTTAGTTGTGGACTGTGGAGGGTTTGTTCCTTGCCCTTATGATCTGCTGACCATTCTATTTAGGAAATAAAAACAGTATCAACTTTCCATACATTCCTTCCCTATGACCTAAAAGTAACCTTAAACATCACCCGTATACGGCAACAGGCAATCTCGCTTACAAAGCAAATGCTAAAAAAAAAAAATGACCCAAAATGTTCTTCCTCTGTAAACACAAATAGTGTCCAACAAAAACAGCAGTGAATCAGTAAAACACACACATTCTCCCCCACGTCCTTGAGTTCCATTTATAGACATCTTCAATAATCGTTACTGTTAAGGCAGCTGTGTTTTGTCTTTTGCTCCACGTAACGCACTTCAACATCCTGTTTCTGACATATTTGTGTCTGACTTGAATTCAAAACCAGATAAAGGGTCAAACCTCCATGAGATTAGTGATGAAGAAGTTGTTCTGTAGAGCGCCGACTCCTTTCTCCGGCAGAATAGAAGTCTGCCGACACACTGGGCACGAGAGCGTCAGGGACTCTGGGGGAATGTAGTTCTGCAGACAACTGGAGAGAGGGAGTCAACCAAGAAAGAAAAGACAAGTGTTTAAGTGTCAATCTTAAAAGCTGCTTTGGCTGCATGCTGACACCATTCGGTTTAATTTATCACCACAGAAGGACTCGTATCAACCAGGCCTTAGTAAAGTGCACTTGTTCGCTTTGTCGCTGCACTATCAGCACCACTCCAACGCTCCAAAGCCTCGATTAACACACTTGTATTTATGTACTATTATGTTATTATACAGTAGGAGCACATTAGGCCGAATGCACCTATTGTAGGGGGAAGTCATTTATTTTTGCCACATTTGCACAACCCATTGCTAACACTGATCCTTGGAAAATGAGCACACAACCAGGATTATCACTACTGTACGGGGGGAGAAGGGGAGCAGAATCAAAAGAGACACAAAACCGGAGCAAACAGACCCAGCATGGGGTTCGCCAGCTCAGCCCTTAAAGCCCTCCAGTACTAAAACATCTGTCTGACAACATGATGTGTAGCTCCAGACACAAATCTGTTCACCTCAGCAGGGCTCCAGATCACATGTCACCCAGTTAAACCGGGGATTAAATCTGCCCTCCGGTGGGCGAATGCCCCCAATGCTGCCTGGAAAAAGCACCCATCTAGTAGCCTGTGTGGCCATTCAGAAGTAGTTGAGTCATCGTAGGTTTAGAATAATACTGCCAGTTAGGATCTTTAACCTAACAACATGCCCCCTCCCCCTTCGTTATCCATCTGGCCACCCTGAACCACACACACAAAAAGCTTTGCAAATGTCCCTTCTGCTCGGCCCGGTAAGTATTGCCAGAGGGGGTGTCTTCTTTCCTAGGCTGTAGTTTGAAGAATTGTAACTGTGTCCTCCAACAATCAGTCTTTTTGTGGACGCTAATGGTCCCCGATGCTGCGGAATGCACTTAATGTATCGCAGTCAAGTCGGGGAAGAAAAGTGCTCTAGGCTGTTTAATTGTGGACGAGGATTTGCAATAGAGAAGGTCACTCTCGCAGGAGACGTGTAAATATGACAGAAAACCTAGAGTAAAAGGATGGGAGGGTAAGAACTGACAGCAAAAGCTTCAGTCTTTCATCCCCTTATTTACATGGCTCAGCAAAAGTTACGTGTAGCAGCCACTTGGGTCCAGCTCGTGTGCAATAATTAGGACCTTTGACAATTGTCATTTAAACAGAAAGCAGCAAAGTTCGTTACCTTTCGCAGAAGGTGTGCAGGCAGGGCAGGACCTTGGGGTTGGAGTAGTGATCCAGACAGATGCTGCAGACCAGAAACTGCTTGTCTATCTGTCGCACAACAGGGCTGCTGCTCCCAGCCTCCAGCTTTTCCATGGCAGAGGACATTTAAAGCCCCGGACAGTGACAGACGTTAACCTGCAGACACACGGAAATGAAAACACGAAATGTTCAAAAGTGAGCGGGTGTCACTTTTCTAATGTTTCGTAAACATACCACAGCAGGCACGAGGAACCAAAGTTACCAAAGCCGCTTATTTACTTTATTACAGTATAATGTGTCCATTGTTAATGGTTTTGTTTTGGAGGTCAAACCAAACGAAAGCCAGTTGAGTGAAATTGAAGCAGTTCTGACCGTACAGCAGCAGATGAAGACCAAGTGGCTCTGTGTCAAACATTTGATCAACATTTGAAATGACCACAGAGCAGTAAAATAAAAGGACAGTTTTTAACAAATCCATACCAGTTAATTAAAACGGTCATATTCGTGTCAGTTTTAAATAGTAGCAAAACTGTGAGCTGACTCGTCTATTCCAGAAATACAGCTGCAAGGTTTGGATATTCTGCCCAGCAACACAAACCGGTGCTTCAACTTGGCCTACTTTTATTAGTGCAAGCCTGAACACATATGGCATAATAATAACTTAAGTATGTTCAAGCTGCCACCACGCCATGTTCTCATTGATACCTACCGACACTGTGTATATCAAGTTAGAAGATCTGGTATATGGAAAAATATCCAGTCTGACATTCAAAAAGTACACATGCCATTTGCGAGTGTGTATTTGTGAGTGTATTCTCTGCATGTGACTCACAACAAACATCTACTGCCTCAGGATATAAAGTGGGAATGAATATTTCACACTCAGTGACAAGGCAAGACACAACAACTCCCACAAATATATTGATTTTCATCTTCCCACCCCCCCTCCCCCCGGACACTGACATCTGTCACTGCTGGGTCTAATACAGATCTAAATCCCCCCGTGGACCATCTAGCTCGAGTGTCCTGTTGTTTGTCGTCGCCCACTGCGCACAAACACACAAACGGCACACACATACACCCAAAGAATCCAACGACGTACAGCCTGTAGACTGAGAGGGTAAAGGTCACTTCTGGAGCTGCCAGCCATGAGAAGGCCATGTCACATCCACACTCCAGTGAGGGACAGGCGAGATTGGATTTAGATTCAAATTAAAAGAGGGATCAGCTCCAGGGTGTACCGTAAAGTGCTATAGCACGATGATACTGTACTGCTGTAAATCCCAAATAAGAATTTGGTCACAAATCATCGAGATGAAAAAAAGAGGCATATAAGCTCTGACCATCTGTTCCAAGTAAGTCGCATGTGATGTAGAAAAAGGTAGTTTCCTATGGGGCGCCTGCGCAGTTTTGGTACATTTAGCATTATCACATGAAAAAAAAGAAAAAAGCACAACAATATTCATGTCACTTTTTCAAACATTTAGAGAGAAATGCATGTAAATTCAGACAGTAGCTTTTCCAAGGATAATGACAGTAACAAGTTGTTAAATATAAATATAAATGGTAAATGTTAACTGTTCACTCTACATATCAGACTTGTCGACTAAACATTACAATACTTACGGTAATTCACGCCACCGCAAGACAAGCTGGAAAGTCCCGTGACCCTTCCCCACTGACCGCGACCATCCGCGCCCATGCCCCCCCCTCACCGTTGCGGTCAATGTGGGGGGTCACAGGCGCACGGTCAAATCCTCGGCGATCCTTGCATATGTAGAGTGAACATTTAACATTTACATTTAACATTTAGATTTATATTTAACATTTATATTTAACATTTACATTACATTTATATTATTTAACAACTTTGTATTACTGCCAAACATTATCCCTGGAAAGGTTATTGCATGAATTTACATGAATTTCTCTCTAAATGTTTGAAAAAGTGACATATGAATATTGTTCATATGATAATGCTAAATATAGCAAAACTTTTACAAACGGCGCCCCATAGTTTCCTTCCAATTTACTGTTCAGCTGATGCATGAAAGTCATTGGTGTTTGCAAAGTTCCAGCCTGACAATGAAGTTCAAAGACGTGAAACGCATGCGTGCACGTGAATGCCTGCCGATAATGAGCATGTTTACACTTACATGCATTCAATAAACTGTGTTTTGACACGCCTCCTTGACGCTCTTTTAAACTCCTAAGTAGGCCACCGTTATTCGATTTTAAGCTCCAAAGCATCCGTGACCATTTAACTGTTAACTGTTGGGGTAATTTAAAGACTGGGTGAAGACGCACTGATTGCTCGCTCTGCGGTTACAGGCAGCAGCCAGGGATGAAAGCCGAGCCCATGCAGGACTGCAGAGAGCTGTCAACTAATGCCACCGAAATGAAACGTGTTGTGATTCTCTCGGCCATTAAATGTGCAGTAATAGCAAGTGAGATCACTCCCGCAGAGTCAACACACAATGAGTCCATTCACCTCTGGAATAACTGAATATAAAAAGTGTCCGTTTTCTCATTTACAACCGTAACCTCTGCTGCAGTTTTTTCTCGTACGACAGGAACCTCACAGCTCGTGCGTATTGCTTGCAAGACAGATGTGTAAATGAAGAAGGGGGGGGGGGGGGGGCAGGAAATGGTGACTGGTCTCCTTCCCGGTTCATAGAGAGGAAGAGGAAGAAGGGGACGGCGAGGCGGACAGTTTGACGAAGACAGGAATGAACGCGGTTAAAGTATCAGACCTTCTGATCACGCTCACCCACCTGCGCAGCAGCTCAGACAAACAACCGAATTCACACGCTCCTCTCTAGTGGCAGCTCAGCTGATAATGTAAAGTTGTGTGACGTAGGAGGACAAATACACAAAAAAAAGACTACCTACTGTCAGCAGTGTGGAGAAGAACAATTCAGAATTCATCCATGGCAGCTCTGTGATCCCTGACTCACTCACGCACGCACGCACACTTCCCCCCCCCCCCGGGCCCTGCTGGCTCGTCTTCCTTTTCCTTTTTCCTTCTGTCGACTTTTGTACTTTTTCCAACACAACACGCCCGAAAACACACGCAGTGAAATAGGCTGAAGCGGGATGACAACAGGGGGGTTGGTACAGTAAATTGAAAGTCCCTCCTCCTGTCAGTACTGTCTTCAAGGGAGGGCTGACTGGATACCCTCCGACTGCCGCGCTCCGATTGGCCGGGGAAACTTGCAGGGACGAGGGATTGCGTCATAGGCCAACAATTCGTGCTGGCCGGAGGGAGTGAGGCGCAAAGAGGAGGAAAAAACAAACTGTCAACAATGGAAAGACGAAAAACCTCAATCCAGGAACAAATTGTATATGATGTCTTAATCTGCTGCGTACTTATTATTAGTGAAATCTGCACACGCAGAGATGTGATGGTTGCTCATAGAAAGAGGGTTGGTTCTTGATCATGCAGCTTGCTGCTAATAACAAACTCAAACAGCAGCTGACGGCCGCCGATCTCCTGAAACGTTTGGATCATCTGGTGTCCATTTAAAGTTATGAAGAAGTACGTCATCGCTCAGCCAGCCAAGAACACACATGCGCAGGGCAGCCATTCAAAACATAGTTACATAATTAATGATGTCACCTTTAAAAAAAACGTATTAGAACTTTTTCTCCGCCTAGTATTACAATATCCAATTACACATTGGCAGGGATTTAGAAAATACCCTTAATACACGTAAGGGGATCATCACTTTGAATTCCAAGTAAAATATCTTGTCACAGGACGGTCTTGCCCCTAAGCGCCCCGTCCTTGTGAGTCAGTTTAATCTGCGGCGAGAGGTGACCGTTCTCCTACAGTCAATTTTACAGTTAATCTTTGCGGATTCCTCCCTCCTCTTCCTCCACGCCCACCTCTCTAAAATCCCATGTCCCAAAGTCACAGGCCGGCCTTCTGCTGTGGGTCCAACAGTAAGCAGAGGACAAAAGGGTGAAAATACCAATCAGAAAATGACATGCTTTGCATGTTTATTTCGGTATATAGCTGCAAGGCTTGCTGCACTTGATTGTGGTTGTAAGAGCCAATGATTCTTCTCACAAACATATTAGAGCTGGATACATCAATGTCATTAAGAGAGCATCTAATATACCAAATGCAGCAACGTCATCCCCCTGTAGCGAGTGCTTTACTGCATCATTGGCTTAACGCTGCACTTTCTGCTGAAACAACAGTTTTTTATAAAAACGTATGATTCCTGCAGTTGTTAAACAATGAAGATGATCTGCCAGTGGCCTCCACAATGAGTATCCCGAACGTATCCATGCACGATATGATGGATGTACTGCATGAATGAAAAGACTATAGTAAATACAAAATAAAAAGGTGATCCATTTTCTTTTCTGAATTTGGTTAAATTGGTTGAATTGGGCGTCTTTTTGTCAAACTACAAAATAACATGACAGGAACACAGTTAGCCTTGAAATAGAAATAGATGAAAATGAAGAAAGAAGGGACACACTATCACAGTAGATGCAGTATATTCTCTCACACACACACACACACACACACACACACACACACACACACACACACACACACACACACACACACACACACACACACACACACACACACACACACACACACACACACACACACACACACACACACACACACACGCTGAATAATGTGTCCTGTTACACAAAAGCACAATCCTTATATATCAGGGCAACCATGATGGTGATGGGAGTCCGATGGCTTCGGGCCTGACACCATCCTTCACACACACATAGTCAGCTGTTAAGGTCTTCAGCCCACCTCCCCCCTTCCTTTATAGCTGTTCAAGCTACACCAATGGCGTGCAAAACCACACGTACCTGACTCTGAGTGTTTAAAGCCTGATCCTCAAAAATATTGAATACACACCCGGAGATAATAGGTGGCGTGCGTGGAGCAGCATACGCAACCCTCGCTAGTATGCGTGAGAAGCCTCCATTCTGCTGCACAGTTCAGTCATAAGCCTCCACATACATATACTTCTATATATAGAGCTATCAGTTCTTATCCCCTTCTGCACCACTGGCAGGCACGTGCTCCGCGATGCACAGACACACACACACACATACACTGAGCAAAAGCCAAGAAATCCTCAGACCAGCATATAAAGACTCATCATTTACAGAAGCCTTGTTCCATTACTGTCCATGTATGTAATGCACATTTTAGTTTTATTCGTGCGCATGTCATTTATGCACGCTAACTATGGCATTGACATCTCTAAACGCTGCCATGAGGACTTTTGCCAGCATTGTCTTAAAACGAGATAAAATTTGTTAAAGATGCAAATACGCCAATGAAGAAATGCATCAAGCATAAATGTTGACAATTGAGACGTTACGCACAATACGTTGTAGGATAGATTCTTGCTACTGGCAGCTACTATCAAACGCACAAGTTTGCGGTGTATGCACATCACAGATTGATGGATAGAATGAAAAGAAGATACTGAAGCTTCCTTTCAGCTACCCAGCTATCTTTACAAGATACCTGGCTTCGGGGAAATCAGGTGTGCGATTCCAGCTTGTGTGTTGAATGTTCAACTTCACACAAATATCCTTACATTTGCATTAATACAAAACGGACCAGGCGAGCAAAAATATGCTCATGAAAGAACAGAAGCTAATTATATAGACTTAACCTACCTGCATTGGTCAAGACTCTGTAAAGTCATCATATTTTAAGTATTTATTATTAGCGGGATTGTTGCTGTCTCACAATTCACCAGAAATAAATTAGTCAAATGAGTATATTTTTTTAAGTTCTCTGTGACTATTTTATCTCCCCTTAAACAGAACTTCATCAAGAGACTTTTTTGACACGCACAACATCAAGGCAACTCCTATATGTACAGCACAGCTAGATTCTGTCGTACATACAGTACAGATAGAAATACAAATGTTGTCTTTGATTGTTGTTTTAATGTTAAATGTTTTTCTTATCTTAACAAACCCTCTCCAAGCAGAGAGAAACATTCCAGTGAAATAGGAGCACGTGCCACAGGATAGAGCAGCTGATCCTGAAATAATTTGTTGCTTTAAATAACTGAGGGGATAGACGCTCTGGGCTAAATATATATATTAACATAAACAGCTACGTCCATGTCACAATGCTATCCAGAGAATTCAGGCCACAATGATCTGTAAAGTAGTCTTACAAACCTTCCAGCAATTTCTTTTTCCAGGTGAGCATGTGAAGTTTGCAATAATCTGGGTGCTTTTAGGGGGAAAAAAAAAGAAGGTATTTTTATGTTTATGTAAGAGCCAAATATTCAGCACACCGATCACAGCGGAGGAACGGAACTAGTTTTTTGCTGCACCTTGTGAACGGGCATCATGTCAAAACCCTGCCGTAGATAAATGTTTATTATGGCTTTCCTTAACAGTGTGAAGATTTGAAAATCATTTTTTTGCTTGCTGATGGGTCAGAGGATTCGCATATGTTTGTCAACCTCACATGCACATGAACTAGGAAAACTAAGAATGTGGCACAAACAAACTCCTGGTAGACAAAATAACAGCAACTCCTTCCAATACAATGCAATCCAGTCGGACAGGGCCTCAAAATGGCCACAAAGGTAGTCGTATCGAACAGTTGATGTTTCTGTAAAATCAAATCAAAATCACATACTGACCACACATTCGTGATGCCTGATTCAGAACTGCCCCTCAGACTGCTCGAAACGTCAGATTGCTGCTTTGATGTCAGGGTAGAAAAAACGAGAGGCGCGTTGCAACACACACACATTCATCACGTAAAGTCCTCCGGCAGGGATGATGCAGCGGATGACTAATGTCGACGAGCGGTACTTACACTTTTCTGTCCACACACAGCCGGACTCACTGACATAAGCGCTGCTAAAATTATCAGCTTGCCTGATCTGAGCCAAGCTGGGCCGGAATGTGTCACAGGAACCGCCTGTATCAGCATATTAACACATGGCTCACACTCCGGCACGCACACACAGACGCACAAAAGCTCTACGTGACTCCAACTGCACCTCATTAGCGCAGATGCAAGTCTGTGGAGCAAACGGCCAAAGAATGAGCCACGAATTTAGGATTTCACACAGTGGTACTGAGACAATTTGCTTTCATTTATTTGACAACAGTTTAACTGCTATCAGCGAGCTATTTGGTTTGTTATGACTTTTTTATTCAAACGGATACAGTACAAATGCTGAGATCTAAAACGGTCCGGCTTGACGTGTCTCCAATCCGTCTGAGAGTGTGTTTCCTTCAAGAAGTAAAGGCCTAACACACGATCACCACCAAGACAGTGAACCCAGAAACATCAATAGTACAATGGGTCAGTGAGTAAAACAACAATATTTTCCTACCGATGTTATCTGAAATGATTCATATGAAAGGTGCAATGTGGCCAGTGCTATTACTGTGCCTCCTTGAGGAATCTATCTAAATAAATCCAACATGACCACATCTATTGCCTAAGTCCCTATGTCCCCGAAAAAGATATAAAATGAACAGTAAAGCCATGTGAACCATCACAGCTTAAAGATTAAACCTAACCAGACTGTTACAGAATCCCCAGCAGAAGCTGTTACATCTTTCAGAGGAACTAACAAAGTTACAACTTTGAATGAATGAGTTGAATGGACTTCATACTTTTTGCCGTCAGAGACATTTCTCCCTCTCTGGTGTGATATAAAAGGAGTATAATAAATATAAAATCATGTACACGAATTCAGACATTGGTTTGACTATGCAGTGGAGGAGGGATTCTGTTGCAGTTCGCCATGGCAACGCAATCCCTGTAGAACTGATCTCACACACACACACACACACACACACACACACACACACACACACACACACACACACACACACACACACACACACACACACACACACACACACACACACACACACACACACACACACACACAGTTTACTAACAGGTGTTTTTGCTGCATAATGTGTCATAGTACAAGAGGGATAATTGCACAAAGTTATTATTAGAACCCAACATTGCTTCCAAATTGGTTCTCATTGAATGGTTTGCTGCACTGGCTGTTGGTGGACTTCAGCATGTGCGTCAAGTGGGCTGATAATCCAAGCACAGCAACAGCTCTCTGACTAACTACATCAACGCTGTACGGCAGTCAGGACATTCAGTTAATCATTCAGTGCATCGTAAAGTTTATATCTCTTCTTGCCTGACGCTCAGGCCTCCCAATGCAGCTCTAGTGACATTCCTCCCATACCAGCTGGACATTCCATTCTGGTGGTTTCCATCCACAGCAACAAGATGAGCACCCGGGTCACTAGTTCAACCCTTTTTATAAAAAATAAGTCATGTTGAAGTCATCTCCAGTCTTGTTGGAGATGTATTGAAATCATCATCAAAGCAACCATGCTTTATCACAAAGTCACGTGTTGCATATCAACTGTATATTAATATTGCAGCATGGGACCAAAGTCTAGAGCTGGTGAAAGATGACGTTTAAACCTCCTGACAGTTATTTTACTGACTGAGTAAAGGCAAATTTAGTAACAGTATTGCTTTGAGCTTGGTGTTGATGTATTTATGATACTATCTGGGAAGTTCTGAAAGATTTTGATGGAACATTGAGTGGAATTGAGTTGTTTATGTAAACAAAAGTGAATTTTGTAAAGTTGCTCCAAAAGACACGTCAATTTCTGTTTAAAAAAAAAAATCACAGTGTCCTACATACTCAACGAAAGCAGTAAAAGCTTCTCTTTTTTTTGAAAGCAACAACCTGCAGGTACTGTGGCCTGTCTCGCCATTCATTATTAATCACAGGCAGGTTCAGCCTCACATACAGCGTATCTCACATGCAGGTCATGCTGCGCAGCACACACCCATCATAGGCCTGCAAATGGGCTGCGACATTGGTTTGCATACAGACGACACCGTGTGTAAGCGTCCACCAGCGGGAAGGAGGGGAAACGGGAGAGAGACATGAGGTGGAGAGAGTGGGACACGACAGGAAGGAAAGGCTTGCACCCTCTGCCAGGGGGGAGACGAGTGTGAAATGGAAAAACAGTAGAGGACGAAGAAATGAGCGCTGGCACCCAGTCAGAATGGGCACGAAGGCATGAGTGTGGAATAGAGAGACTACTTACAGCAGCTTGCTGGCGGATGAAGGAGCTACAGGGGAAGTTTCAGCTTGCTCTCCTCCAAAGGGAGCAATAACCTTCCACTAAACCCAACATTGCCCCAAAAAAGCACTTCACACAGAGTCTACTGAGGGAGGCGGCGTATGAGCGGGATCCAGATCCAGCTTCAACGCATGCGTGTGTGTGCTGGCGGGAGGGAAAACGACTGAGGTACAGAGAGAGAGAGAGGCTCTTAGGAGGCAAGAGAAACAAGAGAGATTGAATGAGCTGACTGGCTGCAGTAGAAATGGGGAGGGGGTTGGATGGACCAATAGTACAAGAGATGAGCAGTGGGAAGGAGAGATGGCAACAAAGAGACAGAGCTCTTTTCCTCTCATTCCCCTTTACCTCTCCTGAATCTTTCTCTCTCCCTTTGATTACACGTCTAGGGAGAATGAGAGAAGTTCCAAATATCAAACAGGAATGTGATGCTTGATGAGAGAAAATGAGTTAGTCAGTGTGAAAAAAGTATATTACTGGTCCTCTCCTCTTCACTCACAGAGAGTTCAGGTGAGCTGATCAAAGCAAAGAAATAAATGACTGGATTCTGTCGGGAACACAGAGAGTTGAAGAACGTGCTTGTGAAGAACTTCATCTTAAAACGGAGATGCAATCTTCTGAAGGACAACCAAGAATGTTGCAAAGTGTGCGTCTAAAACATGGGGACAGTGGAGAAAATAAAGGGGTAGAGGGTATGTAACAGTAAAGTATATGGACAGGAAAATAGCAACTGTGGAGTTCTTAATATCTGTGTGTATGTTTGGACATTGGAGGCATAATAAACATCCTCCTTGCAAGTATGCTTATGTGCATGCGCGAGGGGGTGGGTACCAAGCCATCTTTTACTGCGAGAGCAGCATGTTGCCATGGAGACTGCATCCAGTGCAGCAGGATACACAGATGGCTTCACTCCCCCCCCCCTCTCTCTCTCTCTCTATCTTTATATCTCTCTCCCTATTCCAGTTAGCCACTCATCCCGGGTCAGCAAATCATAAAATCTGGTCTCTGGTTTAGAAAAGCCCTGCAGATATAGACAAGCTTTTGACTCGCCACACACACATTAATGAAGGCACATATTGCTAGAAGATTATTCTTGTTAAGTTACAGCAAAGTTCCTTTGACCTTTAACAAAGAACTTCCTGGAGACAAGACTCACATGCATGATTGCATCCCTCCGTCAGATCACTTGGGCTACATATTTCGTTGAGTCAATTGGATGGAAAAGACATGCGCACTGACATCATTGCCATGAATTCAGTGACATTTACCCAGCTAATCAATTCGCTGTGCGCCGCTCTAACTCCATGACATTTAAAACCATCTCATCTGCGTAGATAAATAACAGCATGCGTCCTAATCAGATCGACTTCAGCTGGTGCAGGAAGGACACGAATATCTGCACAGAGCGACCCTTTTTTAAGTCGAGTGATGAATGTGATTACCCACTTGAGAGCTAAACACAGTATATCTTTGTATATCGTCAGTGTCAAACAGACAATCCCCAAATTGTGCCAACTGTACTTACCCATCCATTCCACTACCAACAAGCCTGTCACTAATGGAGGTCGAGATGTTCCTCTTCAGAAAACAGCTGAGACCAACAGACAGATCTGAACGCTTCTGAAATACAAAAACAAAAGTACATCAGAACAATTCAGTAGATTGCGTTTGGTTTTACCGTACGATCAGAGGTTCATCTACATCCTCCTCTTGATGGTGTGATGGGACCATGAACGCGTACAACTATGTCACATGAATACTTCCACAAGTGGCGTCACTTAAATTAAACTTGAATAATCTGTTATTTTACTTGCTTTCAAACTATTATTTTGTGGCGAACGGTCGTGGCTCTGTGCTGGATGAACTGCCTGTCGATGAATCAAATTATATATGAACATACCTTTGTTGTTGCACCATCTAGTGACTGACTGGGGACAAAAGCGTTAACAGCATCTCAACATTTTACCGGATGTTCATCATCATTGAAAAGCTTAAAATGGAGAAGACAAACACTTATCAAATATACAAAGGTAACAGAGTGGATAGAAATAGATGCCCTGGTATTCAGAAAAGCATTTATTGCCAATTTTTTTAGCACAATCCAGTTCAAAATACACTTAGGTAGATTAAGGACGATCACCTCTGACCGCAAAATGTAAATCATTTTGTTTAACAACTCTGGAAACTTTCAAAAAAATGCTTGTAAATGTTCTAAGGCCCAAAGCTGCTGTGGGGAGTCACACACCATGTGATTTTCTGTCATGTTACCAAAGAGTGAGCCACTTTGCTTTAGGGATTAATGCTTAAGGCCTATGCGGGAATAAGAAACAAAACCTGGAAGAACGTTCATTTGGAGCAATGCTTTTACCTGACAACGTACCTCATAGTCGAGCAGTCATTATACACTCGGGAAAACAATGTGCGTTCTGCAAGGAATTTTCGGTCCAGGTGCCGGTTCCCACAGTGAAAAAAAACATCCAGGGTCGGCAGCAGACAAGTTTTTCCTTTCATCCGTAAGTCCTTGTGAGCTTATGTTTTGCTCTTTAAGACGCGGCGTTTTCGGCTTAAATGCTTCGTCGTCATTCAACTGGTCTCCTCCCTCTCTCTAACTTGGTCCAAGTTCCTCCCCGGTCACCTCCTTTCGCTTACGTATTCACGCCTGTTTCTCATCTTTTCACCGCGACACACAGATTCAGGTCACCTCGAGGTTGACTCACATGAGACGGTTTCTGGGATGCACTCAACATTTTACCACAAAGGGCCGATTGTCCTTTGGCCCTCTCGTTTTACGCCAAACCGCTCAGCCGCTGCTGACGCAGCGCTCAGCTCCAACTACCGGACCTTTATCTCTGCTTGTGTATGAGGCCTTGCTTTGAGCTTTTGTTTGACCAACAACACATTCCTTGTTTCTATTCTATTCAACATCCCCTGATTTGCAAAGCCAGGCGATAGCGAATGTCCCCAGCGGGTCCTTGCCAGAAAAGGAGCAGCTTGTCCTAGAGAGTATTATTACACCAAGAGCTCAAATGAAATGGCTGTAAACAAACCCGGTTACCCAAGTAACACAGCTGAATGTCTTTTTGTGCAGCCCGGGGTGGGGGCACAGTGCTGCTTAGCTAGGGTTGTCTGCCGGTTCATATCCTACGAGTGATCGAGGTTATATGGCTCACGTCTCAATAACTGCCCGATGGTCAGGCTGACAGATAAGAGACAACAGACAAAAGCGGGAGGCAACTACTGGAGAGTGAGCCGGCCTCGCTGAGGAGACGTTAGCACAGGTGAGCCCTTCGGTGATTTAATGAAAAAGGGTGGAAGAGGAGAAATGTTAACCTAAGAAAAGGTAGAATGACACCCTTTATTGCGTACAAAAAGACAAAAGAAAGGATTTTTCAAAGTGCTTTGGCTCACACAAATTCAAAACCGTCACTGTTCAAAGCAAGTCGTCGTTTGCCTTGGGTCCACTGAAGGGTAAATCCTCAACAATTAAAAATCACATATCACATTTTAACTCAATTTATCTAAAACACACACAAAAAAGGCAAACATTGGACTTTTGTCTCTAACTAAAAATGTTAATCATGTATTAGATCCTTTGAAGCGTTCTTCTGCATCAACGTGCTTACTTCTGCTCCCAATGTGTCTAAAGAAGGATATGAACCCAGAGGTGCTTCCTTGTCCCTCTACATGACTCCCTCCCTGCCTACCGAGCAATGGACTACTGACTCCTCCTGCTGCTGCTTCTTCTTCTCCTTCTCCTCCTCCTCCTCCTCCTCTCATGTTTTCTGTCCTTGATCCAGAGCAGTGTGACGACCTTTGAGACACGCTTCTCTGGAACAAGTCTCCCAGCCGGAACCCGGATCCTGGAGATCGCCCGTTTTCATCCATGGAAACGGGCCTGAAGATCGGACCGTTTGACACAGCGCCCGGATTGGTTCGCTCGGGAGTAGACGCAGAACTCCCAGAGGGAGATGTTAGATATTCCTGATTGGAGGAGTTGGGGAGATAATTGCATTCGTCACTCTCCCAGACTCCGTCTTCGAGGTCATCTCCGCCCGCAGCCGAGGATAGTCTACGTTGGCGGCAGGCGGTTCTTTTGGGGCAAGTGAAGGGACTCAGGATGGTCCACGGGGAGCCCAAACCCTCGGCTTCAGAGAAGAAGTAGTCTCTGGATCTAGGCCGAGGAGTACTCGGGGTAGCCGGTGTGTCTCGCGCTCTCCGCCGCTGACGGGGAGTGCCCGACGGGGCGTCCCCGTCACCGCCGCCGCTGCTTTTGCCGCTGCGATATCTCGGCACCTTCCGAGTTATCTCGCGGGTCCTTTGAGCCCCTTCTTTGTCTTCTGCTTCTGCCACGTTCCTGTCCTCCTTCTGCAATTTGGGTGTTTGGTTCCTGAGTTTCTCTTGTTTAGCGCCTGGCGTGGTCTCTGTTTCCACCACCGGCGGAACCACCCGAGAGCTGCACACCGAGAGGGAACCGTCGACGGTGGGAGGAACGTTCTTCCTGCATCGCGCCAATCCTTGGGGAGCGGCGGAGAGGAGGCTGTGTAGGGCCGACTCCAGATGGCGCTCGGGTGCAGTCGAAGGCGCGGCCGCCGCCGAGCGGCGTTTGCCTGCAATCCGCACGCTCTCCTTCTGCTTGCGCCTCTGCTCCGCTGCCTCCCGCCCTCGGTTCTCCTACGCACAGGACGCGTTCAACAAGAGCGGGGCCGGCGGGGCGGCTCTCGCCGACATTTAAAAGCACTCGGCGTTATTGCAAAACCTTTCTTACCTGCACGGCCGTTTCAAACCGCTTGCAAAACGAATGGAAGATGGAGCAGCACTCCTCCAGTTTGAAGGTAGCGGAGTCTTCACAGAAGTATTCAGCCACGGCATTGCTCACAGACTTCAGCTCCCGAAGAGAGATCTCCAGATCAACCAGCTTGGCCTCAGCCCTCTGCAGAGAGACAACACAGCACGAGCTATGGAGAGAGAACTAGACTATAAACTGACTGCAGCGCTTATAGGCTCAGTTTGTACTTAAAAATAAAATTAAAATGGTCAAACTACAAGCAGAAACTTTACCAACAGAAATGTCTCCATTTGCTGTAAGAGGTCGGGCTGTTTGCTGCTGTACGACTTCACTTCCTTGACTTTCTTCACTTCCCTCTCGTAGTCTGCGATGACCTCCTCTTTGCAAATTCTGTGTTGGCGAGAAACCATCATACGTTTACACAGCGTATTCACATTCAATGTCAGATTGTAAACAGACAACGTTTGAAGCTTCCATTAGTGAACAAACGATCTTCAGTCAAATCACTGTCGGTATACTAATGGTAGCCACCTCGCTCCCAACCCAATGTTTTCAAGCTGGCTGGGAAACATCAGCAACTCGGCATCCATTTCCTCCGCTTGCTGTAAGTGGAAGACAAAAGCAAAATCGAGCAACAGTGATTTTTGGGACAAAAACATGATATTTCCCCCCCTCCCCCGGGCTCCTCTTCACCTTGGCAACGTAGTGCATGAGGTTCATGCCAGGCTTGTTGGCCTTGGTGTCTGCCAGCTTGAGCAGAGACGTCATCCTGAAGCCAATGGCGTTGGCCGTGGCACTGTAACCACCCTGAAAAATACACCATGTCAATGGTCCATTCATCAGCAGGATAAATGCTGTGTCAAAAGGGTAACGTAGATACGCAGAATGAAATACATCTAGTCATAACAAATACACGGCCAGTCAAAGCTTTAGACACAGTTTATCATTGAATTTAATGGGAAAACGTGTCCAAACTTTAAATGGTACTCGATACATTATCCTAAAAAGAAGAATACCAACAGCGTTCATGTAATTCCCCGCCTTCAACACCAGGCGAATGACCGAGTGGAGGTCATCACAGTCCAAGAGCTCTAAAAGAAAAAGACAAATGAGATAAAGAGCCTTCATTTAAACTGGTTGTGTTTTAAACACAATCTGGGTACCAATGATTAGCAGCTTTGGTGGATGCGTGTGAAAGGTCACCATTAGCTGCTTTGGTCATGACAGCAACGGAGTTCTTCACTTCCTCCATAAGAGGAAAGAATTCTTCCCTCAGCATCATTGTTTTCAGGCGTTCCTCATAGCTGAAGGAAAGACACATTAATACATTTTTTTTAAATGACTGGATCATTAGTTTCATTATCTGTTATTAAGGGGATAGTTTGGGTGTTTTGAAGAGGAGCTGAATCGAGTATTATCCAGTGTCATGCAAATGACTACAATGACAATGTAAACCGGTGAAAATATTCTGAATAAAGCATACATAGGAACTTGTTATTTGTTTTCACTTTTTTCACTCGTTAGGTGGTTTGAGTTTGCAAAGAAAAATCTAATATTTCAAAATACAACAAAAAGAAGCGGTGTCACAAAACGAACCCGGGCACTTTGACCAGCAGCACCATGAACTGGTCGGCCTCAGGTAACACCGAGAGGCTCCCATTGAACGACCGCAGCAGCTTCACCTGTCAACACACACGCGCTTTAACGTTTTTTTGGGGCCCTTTGTAAGTCATTTCAGGGTACGATGAAAGGGAATAACAACATCATGAATCCTGTTTTCATATCTAAACAACGTAAAGGGATGAATGGAGCTGCTGTTACCTCAGTTTCTTCTGGCAGTAGTTTACAAAGCTCTTTTAGTTTCCCCGTCCCAAATCTCAGCCAGTTCCCTTTACAAATATCCTGCACCATTTCGGTCACTGGCCTGTAGAGGGAGACAAAGAAAAATACAAGTAAAGTAAAAGCACTCCAGCAATCACATTCAACAGGACACGTCAGACGTGATTAGCGATTCTCCAAACAGGTAAAGAGAAAAACCATGTTAATTTAGTAATTTCAGAAAAACTTTATCCCAACACATATAAAACGGTTAGCAACATGATTACAAAACCACCTCTATCTCTACTAGCACATCACATTCATTGATATTTTTTTTCCATGTCAAGCTAAAAGCCTTCAAAGAGCAGCATCGAGTCCCTTTTCGGCATGAAAGAAACAGAAGCAATTTGAATTTGAACGACTCTAAAGCTAATGACAGCACTTAGCTGTTGATACACGTCGGCTCTGCATTTGGTATTCAAAGTGAGATCTTATTGAGCCGTGTACGGAAAATTACGCCATATTGATGAGTCTCGCACACAGAAGCTGGATCCAGTGCTGGAGAGACCACAAAAACTGTTTATATGCTCGGGCAATAATTATATAATTTAGTTTCACAACCAGGAATTACAATTTTGATTTAAAAAAATAGATTTACTTGAAAAAAATTGGAACATGGGTTTTGTAGTATTATATTATACTACTTGAAAATGCAAGCATTAGTATTATAGTATTAACTATAATCACCACTGGGTCGGTCCCATGATCCTATCATTTAAGTATTAATACAATTGAGACATAATTGTTCTCCGTGTTGCCGCGGAACACTGAAGCGATGTTTAAAAAGGGCATTTACATTTATTTGAATGTGGTCCTCTGAGATAAAGGGCCTGCTGGTCGGGTAATGATTAGCGGAGCGGAAGTGACTAGTGTGTTAAGAGACACGAGAGCGCTCTGCTCTGAGGTCAGGTGGAAGAAGACCGCCGACTGCTCTTCTTCACCTGACCCCACGGACTTAGTTGGGTGTGCTCGTCGAGGGTTCATGTGCTAAATCCTAAACAATGTCTACATTTAGATGCTAAATCACCCTCTTTTAGATTAAAAAGAAGCCATCCGTACCTCTTGAAATGTCTCAGGAAGATCCCAATATTCATGCTCTTTTTAGAGTCAAGGATCGTGACCTAAAGATACAAACAGAAATTGATTTATTCGAATATATTTCAGATGAGAAGACAAGCTTTACCAAATATGACATTTCACATACTTTTTGAGGAAGCCAAACACTCTCTCTCGCTCTACTTTAGCTGTTCCTCATTGGCGACGTGATTAGAGTGGAACTTTGAGAAGGTAGTTCCTATTCGTGGGTTTATTACTTCCCCAGGTTGCACATTTCTCTATTAAGTTCCGAGAACTTCAAAAATTGAAAGCCGTAAATTACCCTCCGATCTGTCAAACACAAATTCAAACATGGCCTTGAGTGCAAACCTTGCTCTTCAGCTGAGGCTCCTGCAGAAAGAGGTGCATGCCTTCGTGGGCCTTCAGGCCCACGTCCTTCGAGTTGGGCAGCGAGGCTCTTTTGTCCACGTGACTGAACAACTCCTCCATGCTGGGGATGTCCAGCACGAGATCCCTCTGAGGCCGCTTGGACGTCCACACATTCAGTTTGCCCAGGACGCGCTGGCTGGGGATGGTGTCCCAGTTGAGCTTCTTCATGGAGCGCCGGCGGACGTCGCGAGGGCCGAAAGTAGGGGGGGGTGGTGGAGGTGGAGGAGGAGGAGGAGGAGGAGGTGGCGGAGGTGGTGGTACAGCAATGGCACACATTTGGGGAGGCACGGGAGAAGACGACTCCAAATCCGGATCGTCCCGAGCACCCGGTGATGGAGGAGCAGAAGAGTCTTGCGAGGAACAGTTAGGAAGAGGGGCAGTTTTTAAAATCAGCACTCCCTCCATCTGTCCGGGATTATGGGAGGAGGAGGAGGTATCCCGCCAATTAAATCTGAGGAAATACTGAAATATTAATCCAGAAGAATGCAGTATTTTAGAAAAAAAAAGAATTAGTTTGGAACAGAAAACTATGTGTCAATAAAAAAAGCATTCGGATAGTTTCTTTTTGCTGACAGGCAAAAATATCTAAGATTTAATCAAAGAGAAGCGTTCAGAAGGTAGTTTGTTTTGTTATTTTGGATGCACTATTCAAAAAGGCACTGGAAGTGACATTTTCGTTTCACCTTTTACTTCACTTCCTCTAACTATACAAAACACAGCATAAAATGGGCTGCATAATAAGGCTTTTGTACAAGTATAGTTCTTCCATATGTTAATAGAACATGAAACAGAGAGGATGTTGCTTTTCTTACATTAAAAGATAAATACCCTGACTTAACAGTTGATGCACCTGTGCATGCCAGCCAACAAACAACGACATATAAATCATATCAAATACAACTATTTACACCAGAAATGATCTCTAGAGGCTTCTCTGCCCATATCAGCTGTTCATCTTAAAATAAGAGTCGAACCCAACTCGAATTAGAGAAATCGTACCAAAACTCCCCGCACTGTGTGCTGGGCTGTTTCTAAGCCGAACATGGCTCTGAAATCGTTGATAAAACACGTTTGTGTCCTTGTGAGAGTTTCGCTGTCAGTTATTTACATACAACGCAGGACTCTCATCCTCACAGAACTTCACGAAGCATCCATCGCATGCAACAACACGCACAGTGGCGCTTTAAGAGACTCCCGGCGTGCAGTTCTTTTTCTTTATTTTTTTAAATTCGTTACTTACCGCACTAAAACGTAGCTGTCACATAAATCCTCTCGGCGATCTCGCCTCGTGTGTCTGCGGCTCGTCTGTCTCACAACCAGCGGTCACAGGTGCAGGACGCGCCTCCGCCAATCACAGCTGCAGGAGGACGCCTCCGCCAATCACATTCAAGTCAGTTTCCAGGTGCGGGAACGCCCTTTGTGAGGAGGTAAGCAACATGATGGGTGAAACTTCCACTCGGTGAGCAACAACGGGGGTCAAACTTCCAACAAAAATCTATAATGTAACAGGAGAAACATTGATACATGAAGCTTGATTAGAGGGTTAGTTCTTAAATAGCTTTTTATAAATTGTAATCACGCAAGTTTTGACTAAATACAAGTGATGTTTGCATGCAACGGAAAGCACACTGGGCCTCAGTGCAAATGGACTGGATGAAATAATATGAACTGTATGAAAGCAGAGAACAAAATACAGCCAGACCATTTGAAAATGTGTACTTTAATTTTTTTTCCCTCGGGGTCAGGTGGGACTTTCAGGTCGGAGTGCGGAA